>NW_026623542.1:676503-696880 GCF_030028575.1 Malurus melanocephalus
AAAAAACCAAACCCAACAAAACCCCAATAAAGGAAAAAAAAAATTGTCAAGTAGGTGCCCACCCTCTGCCCCAGCCAAGAACCCCCAACCCCAACTGAGAGAGCACAAGGCTTGGTTTGCTTTTACCCTTAATGCTTACATTTAATTTTAAAGCACAAACATCAGAGATGGACTCTAAATCGCCAACAAAAAAATAGATATTTACAATATTTCTCCGGGGAAGGGAAGGAGGGAGGGARGGAAGGGGGGTTCAAAACGAAACAAAACCACAACCAAACCCTTAAACAAGTGACTTTGCTTGCAGGAGTTGTCTTTAGGGAGCAGGCTGGGTTGTTTTTAAATCACTAAGTGATTTTTATTATATATAATTCTCTTTTTTTCTTCCTTGTGGATTTGCACCACGCTAGGGYGGTACAGAGGGTTGCACACCAGAGTCTCTGCAGCTGGAGAGGGGGAACACAGGGAAGGGGCTGCTGTCCCCGCGGAGGGACCCCCTCACCCCTCTCAACCCCAGCTCTGGAAATTTTCTTTCACGTTGCAAAACTCAAAATGAATCCAAAGGAAAAAGAAAAGCTTTAATTCTTCCGACGTCTTTTCCCGGGAGCCGCCGCGGAGAGGCCGAGGCTGAAGGCTCCTCCTCTCGCCTGGGGGGTGTTTCCTGCTCCGAGCCCTCCGGCTCCGCTACGGCCGCGCTGCCCCTTGTCCCAGGCACTGTGGGATTGTCCCCTTGTGTCCCCTCCTCGGGGACAGTCCCGACGGGCCACCTCTCCTCCCTTATTGCTTCTGAAGCAGCAGGGGGGGTGYGGGCTGCCCCCCGGGGACCCCTGCGGGGCTGGGGACCGGTGGTGGCACRGAGGGGACACCCCGGATTGTGCTATCTGTAGGCTGCCAGGGGGATAGAGAGGGGGAACGTCTGGGCACAGACAGTAGAGGGAGGGAAATAAAACAATGACCCAGAAAAAGAAGATTCCAACCTTTTTTCCTTTTTTTTCCCCTTTTTTTGTTGTCTTTTTTTTTGTTGTTTTGTTTTTTTGTCTTTTTTTTTCTGTTGTTTTTTTTAAAGTGCAAAAAGCTCTCTGCTGCCCTAGAGAGAGTTTCTTTGGACCGACCAYTCATTGCAAAGGAAAATCGGCAGCAAAAAGGGGATGGGAGGGAAGGAGAGGACAATGCCAGTTCAGTCCCAGGCCAGTCGGTCCCAGGCCACAGAGCAGCCCTCGCCCCTCCGGCCCCAGAGTGCTTCGTGGTGCCGGGAGCTGGGGAGGGAGAGGAGGCAGCTCCTGTCCCCACACCGTGCTCACTCACCCCTGGCTGATGCTTCCCGARTCCTCCCTGAGCTCTGGTGTACCTGTGGGTTCTCCCCTGCTCCATCCCCTCGGACAGGCGAGTCATTCCCCAGCCCCTGCTGCTGGGACACCTCGGCCAGAGGCTCCTGCCCTGGGCACCCAAAGAACCGCCCAGAGTTGTAGGAGGGGTGGGAGGAGGAGGAGGGGGATGAATAGTCCCTGCAGCCAGACGAGAGGAAGGGGAACGGAAAGGGCGTGAGAGCACAGGGGAGCGCTGAGCTGGTGGTGGCACAGAGGAGCAATGGGGTGTTCCAGCTCTGCTCCTGCTTCCTTGGAGAGACCTCGACCCTCAAGCTTTGTGCTACCAGGGAAGTGACAAGTGTTTCAAGGCAAGGAGACGATGGGAAGGAGGGGAAAAGCTGGGGGAAGAGGGTGCCCCATTTCTCTGCACAGAGACCTCTGTTACAGGCTCCACCTCGGGAGCGGCCGGCCTCCGGCCTGAGGATCCCTGCCATGTGCCTGCTCCTCCTCTGGTACTGGCCGGCCTGGCGGGACATCTTCCTCGGCAGAAGTCCCGGGGAAGGAGGAGGAAGGACAGTGGAGCAAGGCCAGCAGCGGCCCTGCCTGCCGAGTCAGGTGGGAGGCAGCGGCAGGACACGGAGGGCAAGGGGGAAAGGTGGAGGAGCGGCTCTCCGAGAGGGATGGGATGGGCTCTTTTCCTTCTCCTCAGTCTGCCCCGGGGAGGGTCTCTAGCTGATTTTTTGGATCAGCTTCTCATCGGACAGGCAGTAGAGGCTGTTGATGGACAGGTCCGAGATGAAGTGCTCACAGGCTTTGCGAGTGATCTGTTTGCAACCCCGCAGGTCGATGAGGGTGACGTTGGAGATGCGGCGCAGGTACAACAAGGCCTGGTCTGTCAGCTTATTGCAGCCTGCAGGGAGAGCAGAGGGAGCATGAGGGGGACAACTCCAGACACCRGGAAGGAGGAGATGCTTTAGAATGGAAATGCAGCTGGAGCAGGGCACCCACCTGCCATGTTGAGCTCGGTGAGGGAGTTCCGTGTGGAAGAGCCCACGGCGG
Source organism: Malurus melanocephalus (assembly GCF_030028575.1). Taxonomy (NCBI): domain Eukaryota; kingdom Metazoa; phylum Chordata; class Aves; order Passeriformes; family Maluridae; genus Malurus; species Malurus melanocephalus. Next base: position 678,867 of record NW_026623542.1, read on the forward strand.
TGAGGAGGTTGGCCGACTGGTCCGTGAGGTGGTTGCAGTGGCTGAGGTCGAGGCGGGAGAGCAGGGGCATATGGCGGATGATCAGGCGCAGCGTGGCGTCCGTGATGTCCAGCCCAGCGAGCCGGAAGTCGATCATGTTGCGGAGTTTGCTGCGATTGTCCTGACCTGGACGGGGAGAGAAGCTGACAGTGGACAGACTGTCCTGATGACTGTCCCTTGTCCTCCCCACCCAGCCCCAGGGCAGCAGCAGCTTACTGGGTTTGTCTGTRGGAGGTGTGAGTAAGTCCCGGATCTGAGGGTCCTTGATTCCTACTGCCCACCGAAGATCGAGGGTCCTGAGAAGGGGGCAGCTGGAGGTACTGAGAGCACAGACCGCAGACCAGGAACAGCCCGCTARGATGAGGTCTTTCAGGCCTGGGAGAAGGGAGCAGGTAACAAGTCAGACAGGTTTGGTCAGCTCCAAGGTATCCCAGATCTCCACCATCTTTTTCCAGGCACATGAGGAAGCAGRTCACCTCCCTGCCTGGGATGGGACGCCCGCTTGCCGGGTGATGGAATCCAGGCACCCACGAATTCCCAGGTGGGCAGGGTATCTCTCCCCATGACCCAGCCCTCAGAAAACCTCAGAGCAGGCTGGTGGCAGAGGAAGAGACCCCTCCCCAGCCCATGCTCTCACCTGGCAGCCTGTTGACGAGCCACGTAAGCTGTTTTTTGGAGATATTGGTCCAGCTGAGGTCGAGGCTGACCGGCTGCCTTTTGATGATGCCGCTCAGTGCCTGGGGGGTGATGGACTTGCACCTGCTCAAGTCTATCTTTGTCCACAATCTCTTGTCACAGCACCTGGGGACAAGGACAAGGCTGAAAGTTGAGCCCTGAGAGCCCCATGGGGTAAGAAGACAGCCAGTGGGTTGCTTGGCTTCTGGGAGGAGCCCAGCCCTTGTGTGGCCCCAGCCACAGAACAAGGCTGCTCCTCCTGGTTTCCATAGGTTTCCCCAAACACTGACAAAGGCTGACCAAGGTGTCTGGCCACCCAGGGCCAGCCAGAGCAGCCCCAGSAGGGTTTTGCTGCCACAAAACAAGACTCCAAGTTGCAGCGGGAAGCCTGCTTGTACCCTCCGGGAGTTTCTCCTGATCCTAAGGATCCTTGTTCCTAGCAGGCAAAACACTCTGTTGGGTCCCACCCCACAGCCCCAGGAGAGCTCACTGCTTTGCCAGGAGCAAACTCTTCCTCTCCCATGCAAATTTGTGGAGCCCCCAGAGATAAAGGTGAGAGGACACTCCTCCACTACACTGCTGCCGCCAGCTGATTAAAGCAGGCCATCCCTGCTTGTCAGCTGTCAGAAACCTCCAGTTTCCATTCCTGTCTGTTCCCAAGCCCTCCATGCACAGCTGTCCTGGTGCCAGCATTGTCTTCAGGCCTGCTGCCCCCTGAGGCGTTTCCAGCCAGCAAACCCATCCCTCCTCAGCCTGCTTCCCTGCCTGCTGGGAGGCGAGGCAGCACGGGAAGCCAGGAAGGGCAAGTGCATCAGGCTGGTGGGTGAGGAAAGGGCACTGGCAAGGACCCAGCAGGCAACAGCTAAGCGGACAGGAGGAAGGCAAAAGAGAACAGAGAGTGGTGCACGCATGACAGAGACACCAGGGCTGGCTATAGTGACACTGCCCTGGTTCTGGGGAGCGATGGGAGCGCACCGAGGCGAGGTCCTTTCCCGTTCCCTCTGGATGCCCACCAAGGACGTGCCCCCGCACTCACCACTTGTACCAGGTCTTGCACACCCGCATGCACTCGCAGAGCTCCCTGCGGGTGAGGTAGCGGAACACGGACATCCAGACCTCGCGCTGGACGCAGCTCTCCTCGCCCTCTTGCGCCCGGCCCCCACGCCCGTTCAGCCGGGCCACCCCCCCCTCCTCCGCGTTCTCGTCCTCCTCCTCCTCTTCCTCCTCCTCTTCCTCAGCGGCCGCCTCCTCATCGCCCCCGCTCCGCAGGGGCATCCTGGCGGGCGCRTGGCGCACGACCACGCGTGGCGAGTGCTGCAGGTTGGCCGAGGAGGCCGTGATGGCTTGGAGCTTAGGGACAATTGAAGTGCCGTGGACATCTTTGGTGGGGCGCTGGAGCGTCACGGTGAGGTAGGAGCCATGCAACTTGGCCTTTTCCACCTCTGACAGCTCCTTCTTGCCGCTGGGGTTGTTCTCCTTCTCCCGCACCATGGTTCTCTCTGTGGCCTGGAGCCGCAGCAGCTGCCGGCGCTTGAAGCGCTCATCCCGGCTGGCGCTGTGGTGGTCGCTGGGCCCGGCCCCCGGGGACGAGCGTGTCACCACCCCACGGGGGGATGCAGGGTCGTGGATCAGCTGCAGCATCGGGGTGGGYGAGTTGGGTGGGGGTGTCAGGGGCTCCTCGCAGCTCCGCAGGGGCCGCAGCACCTTGGCTTGCGCYGTGTCGTCGTCGCTCTCCTCCACCTTCCGCTTCTGCGGGGAATGGGGCAGCAGGTTAGTGGGGATGGGGCCTGGGGAACACTCTTGCCCTTTCATCTTCCTTAGGGAAACACCACAGTGCTGGCAGGATMAGTGCCCAGTAGAACCACWGAATGGTTTGGATRAGATTTTAGGGACAYCTTCCACTAGACCAGATTGCTCCAAGCCCCGTCCAACCTGGCCTTGAACACTTCCAGGGATGGGGTGTCCACAGCTTCTTGAGGCAACCTCTGCCAGGGTCTCACCACCTTCASAGKAAGTAATTTCTTCCTAACAGCTCATCTATGTACCACAAAGACCAGAGTCTACCCACACTAGCAACAAACATTTTCCTACCCCTCCTCAAAAGGGATGTCTCTTGAGGTGGGGTGTGGCTTCTATTCCATGTCTCTAGCAGTGAAATCTCTCAGGATCAGTGGGGACAAGGGGTGCTCATCAATGTGGGATGACAGGATGAGATTGCAGCAGGATATGCCCAGACCCTCAAGTGCTGCAAYCCCATGATCCTCACTCTCACCGTCCAACTGGTCCCTCCATCCCATGCTRGTTGAACACATCCCCAGCAGGATGCAGTGGGAGAGATGGAGGACACGGATACTAACTCAGCACAGCTCCTTACCTGGCCCTTTTCTGCRTCATCACCCTGGTAGCACTTAGGGCACTCCCAGCAGTTGGGGAGCTCATCATTGAGCAGCCCTTCCCCATCCATCTGCAACAAGAAGAAGGGGTCAGCAGCAGCCCAGCCCCGCAGCAGAGCCCCCCTTTGCCAGCACCTGCCCTGCCCACCTGCAGACAGCCGGGGTGAACGATCTCGTTGCAGATACAGCACTCCATGAGCTTCTTCTCAAAGTCCTGTGAGTCCTCGTTCTGATCCACCTCCCCGCAAAGTGCACACGTGACCGAGTGAGGCAGCCTGGGCTACAAAGGAAAGCAGGGCTGAAACCAGGGCATGGTGGGACAGTTTTCCTCCTTTCCTTCCCTACTACCTGAACCATGGAGAAATGGCCAACCACTCCCCAGGAATTCAACSTGGACTCACCGCCAAGCACTGCCGGAGGACACAGGACTGCTTCATGCGGCCGGGCCCACCGAACTTTTTCATGTCCCTGCAGTAGTGGCACATGCCACACTCGCCCTGCATGCAGGCCTTGCATTTCCGGCACCGCACCCGCCTTCGCCGGGCACCTGACACGATGGGAGACACTGTGGACCTGACGGGAGTCGGGCGTGGCGCTGGCTTCATGGTGTGCGGCTTGGTGATGGGGATGGTGGGCAGGCGCACCCGCAGCCGGGCCTGGAGCTTTAGCTGGCAACACGGAGAGAGGGGAGCAGGTGAGAGRAGCGAATCACTGTGTTCTGCTGGGGTCTGGAGGGCTCTGATCCCTGGATGTGGCACTGTGACTTCAGATAATGTGCCAGAGAGCAGCTCTGCTCCATCAGTGCTCCACAGCCAAAGGCACCTGGAACAGCGCTGACCTGGCAGTTCTCCTGGAGAATGCTCCCTAATCCCTCACACCACCCCACATCAAGAGATCCCCTTCCTCCCAGGGGAGCTGTCAGGACTCAGAAATGGTTCTGGAAAGGGTTGCCGAGTCCCAGAACTGTCCTGGTGCTCCAAAAACATCCACCTTTTCTTTCTGAGGCAACCTGCCCAGGCTGTCCTCTTTGTGTCACCCTGCCAGATGTGAAAGCAGACAGGGCTCAGCTCTGGCCACTCTTTCCCAAGCTTGAGGCACACTGGAAACACCCACACCCTCCTTGTTTACAGCACAGGTAAGACAACAYAGCCCTCCAGCTGTCACCCTGCATCCCATCAGCCCCCACAGGAAATCTGCTGGCTACAGCATCCTTCTGGGACTGGCTGTGCTGAGATGAGCATCACAGCTGATGGGCTTGGGGAAGGGCAGGCTCCCAAAAACCCCAGCACAAGGATGGGGTTGGGGATGCACCAAGCCTCTGAGTGCTGCACCCAAAGTGTGCAGACATCTCCAGGTCTCTTATCCCAGAAAAGCTACCCAAGATGCTTGTGCCACACATGGACAACACTGGATCCCCTGCGCAGGGCAGAGATGGGCATCTCTAAAGGGCAATCTGAGAGGCTCATTTGTCTCCAGACTCCCAAATGGGGTGTTATCCACCCTTCCTGGTGTGATGGGGTCCTGCTCTTYCCACAGCCTGCCTGTGAGCCCATCTCCTGGCAGGAAGGAAGSAGTGACCTCGGGAGCCATCCTGGCAGGCCACAGGAAGGCAGCCTGCAGAGGGGAAGTCCGGCTACTCCATGCCTCCATCTGCCAGTGAGCTCAGCCCAGGCTGTAGCCCAGCTGTGGGCCCTGGCTTATGAGCACAGCTGGACAGGGAAGGGCAGGGATGCATGGAAAGGTCYCATGGCTGAAGAGGGCTGCTATCCACACGAAGAGACTCCCAGGAGAGAGAAATCTTGCTTGGGGTTCTAAGAGCCAGTACTACAGCACGGGGACACAAGGGACACGTTCACCTCAGTGAGGGGCTGGACTGCTGTTGACCATCAACCTCCACCTGACCAACCCCTGCCACAGCGAGGCCTTCCCTGACACACAACATTTCTCAGGCCATCAGGTCTCCCTTACCAATCCAGAGAGCTGCTGGGAGAGCAGGATCACCCCTTCCTCCCACATCAAGGCTCCATGYTCTCCAAGCACAACTGAAGGGCTGGAGAACACAGAGCAGCTGGGGCTGATCCGGTTACCGCCCATCAGCTGAACTGGGATAACCTGCATAGTGGGAGACCTCTGGGATTGCCTGCAGTGTCGTAGAGGTGGCTGTACCCCATGTTCCACCTTGGCGCTATCCCCAGGCTGGTATGGAAGTGGTGCTACCACACCCCAGGCCTGGGAAACGACACAACAACACGTGACACCCATCTGRGTCCCTTCCTCGCAGCTCCTACCTTATCTCTCTTGGGCCACTGGACGATGGGGACGCCTGTAAGTGCCAGTTTGGGGTCGCTGTTYGCGTATTCTTCCAACAGCAGCTAATGGAGAGAGAGAAGGGGGGGAAACACAGCAGAGAGACAAAAAGCACAGGTGTGAGCAGAGGGAAACACAGCTCCCGCCAGCGAGGCAGGCTCCAACCAGATGCCAAGGCCAGCATGCTTCAAAGGCGGCTGGGAAGGAGCCCTCCTCTCCCCACACCCCCCAGCAACCAATCCCTCCTCCCCCCACATGAGACAGACAAGCTCTGTCGACTCAATCTGCACCAGCGCTTTCATTAACTGCATTTCAGCCCCAAGGCCCCGTGCTGGGTGGTGGTAGAGGGGAAGAGCGCAAAGATTTGGCAGTCTGGGGTGATTTTGGAGGTAGGATTCACCAGGATGGCACCCCCAGCTGCTCCCTAGGTATGGGGCAGCTTGGAGTGTGCAGCAGCAGCAGATGTGGTGCCCCAGCACCCCCTCCATGGCCTGGCACAAGCTGCMGGTAGCAAAGAGCTGCTCCCCCGCACTGCCTCAGGGTTTGGCTTTGACTTTGAGGGAGAGATCCCTCRGTACCGACTGGACTGGCACGCTGCCCTCTGGTGCAACAGCCCCTTGCTCCCAGTGCATGGGGCTCCCACACTCACCCTCCCCAGGGCAGCCCCCTCCCCAAATTCACTCCCCACCAAATCAGCCGGTTGCAAAGGTGCTTTATTTACTTGATGTTGCCATGGTTACAGAGGCAGGAGCCTCCTGCCGGCATCCCCGCGGGCGGTGCTTCCCGCTGCCAGGGCACAGGGTGCCCAGCGTGGCCCCCACCCGGTTTTCCAGGCATCTCACAGGCAGGAAGCCGCAGCCTGCCCTGGATTCCCTGGCAGAGCAGCGTGCTGCCTTCCGTCTCCCCAAGAGCACACGCCGAGGGAAAGGTCAGGGCTGGGGGCTCCCACACAACACCCGTGGGACTGCAGCGTCCCCCTTCCCGTGGCACCAGGGACGGGGCGGGGGTGGTGGCGGCTCAGGCATGCTCCCCRCCAGGGAGCCGAGCGACTGTGGGGGCTCACGGGTCCTGTGGCTGTATCTGGCCCGGAGCCGGGGTGGGCGACAGCCCCCTGGTGCCCTGTGCCCCGTCGCACAGTAGCCAGGGGGATGCGGCTGAGGGGACCCTGCAAGCACGCGGCTGGAGCGCCTTGGCAGCGGCACCGGTGAGTGCGCCCTGGGTACAGGGAAGGGACAGATGAGCCCAAGCACCGGTCAGGGACCCATCCAAGGAAGCAGAGGTCCCCCCGCGATTCCCCTCCCACCCTGTCCGGGACCAGAGCATCCCCGCRCCCCCTCCCCACGCCACGAGCATTGCTAGCTGCCTGACCTTGCGCCTCTGGAGCTGCCGAGACTCTGGGGTGAAGTTTGCCGAGCCCTCTTTGTTTCGGTGCCTGCACTGCGAGGGCTGGGGCCCCCTCCCCTCTGCCCGGACACCTACGGGGGCTGGCTCAGACCCCRGCTGGACCCCCGGTGTTCGGGGACATGGCTGGGGGAGCAGCTGCGCCCCCCGCCCCGAGCGCCCCCGGCTCCTCCCCGCCCCCGGCAGCCGCACCGGCGGCCGCGTGCTCCTCCCGAGCCCTTGGGCAGCGGCGGAGGCAGCTTCCTGAGCCGGAGACAATGCTGCTGCGTCACCCACATGCGGTTCCCAGCAATGCTTTGCAACGGGAAGATGGCAGAAGAGAAAAAGGGAGTGAGGGAGCGGAGGGCAGAGCCGCGCTGCTGCAGCGCCGGGAGGGGCCGGGACAGCGGGGATTGGCGCAGGGTCCGGGCGGCGCTGCCCATCGGCCTCCCCGGGATCCCTCCCTCCCTCCGCCGCCGCAATCCGAGAGGCCGGGGCCGGGCTCCCCAGTGCCGGGCAGAGCGTGGCCAAGAGCCCTTACCCCGTCCCGCTCAGGCCCAGCCTCCCCGGCGCCTTTCTTTTGTCTGCTCCGAGTCGAGTTTGGGATCGGAGAGACCCCGCTGGTGCGAGCGGGGCTTTGGAATGTAGGCAAGGGTCATTCTCCCTTGCATCTCCCCCCAGGGTCTGCACCCCCACCCTCGACCTGGAGRGACAAACCTTCCAGGGGAAACATCCCGCCAGTCAAGTTTGGGAGCAGCCACATTCCCAAAGGCACCGGGGACCAAACCACTAGAGGGGGACAGATCCATATCGGGMGATCAAGGTGTCCCCAAGCAGCCCCAGCCCCGCCTGAGACGYCCCCCAGCTACACACGGCAATTACAATACAAGAAACTTCTGAAACAAAGCCAAACAGGACAGGGGAGCAGCGGCTTTTTCCCACTTCTGATGCATACAACGCATCTGCAGGCAACTACAGCTTTGTGTTCCAAGGAAGCCAGCGCACGCCGACCTGGCTCTGAACTGTCACCAACTGTGCCACCAGTGCACCCTCGGACCCTGTGACCCACTGGCAGAAGCATGACACTGCTGCCATTCTACCATGGGAGAGCTTCCTAGCACAGCTCACAGGCCACCCTGAACTTCTTTACATCCATCCCTGATGATACCACCCCCTTCCTCACCAAATTCTGTCTGTGCCCATTGCCCAATAAGGTATTTGGGCAATGCCACACCAGAGGCTTTGAGATGAGGTCCTGAAGACAGGATCAGCTCTTCTGGGAGAGGCTTATCCTGTTCCTACAATCCTYGATGCTCCAACAGCTCCATGGAAAGCCCAAATATAACCTGTTTAYGGCAGGCCACAGGGGCCTGGCTTTAGACCTGCTGTCAGCTGCCTCATAACCATCCTGCTCCTGTCAAACCCAATMATGGAAACCAGCACAACCCAGAGGGGGCAAAAAGGATGGATGGAAGCAGTCAAAAGACAACAGGACCTCTCAGAAAYTCCCTCTTTGCCAATGATCTTTCCAACAACCCCCACCATGTCAGTATTTTCAGACAATTCTTGCCATCGAGCTGGAAGCACAACATTGTCACAGCCAAAGTATCCTACCCTGCCACATGATGCTCCAGGCTCAAACTCATGACAGGACATGCATTTCTCCATGTGACCCCACAGACAGACACCCTGAAATCCTGATCACCACACAAGAGGCTGTGGGAAAAGGCAGCATTTGCCTGCTCCAGGTGTGCCCAGGAACACTGGATAGCAGACAGTGGCAGGAAGGGTGGCAGGACATTCGCCCTGACAAGCAGATCAAGGTGCCAGGCCCTGCCAGGATAAGAAAATACCACGTTCTGACCACGGGGAGCACAAACCAAAGTGGGGCTTTCCCAACAGTCCTTGGCTGGATCCCATCAATCCCAGCTCCATCAATGACCTTACCTGGTGACACAGGGACAAAAGTACCTGCTGCAGATRGGTGGCCCCAGTTAAAAGTTTTAGCTAGAAATATCTGAAGCCCTTCTCAGGCTTTACAAGCCAGCCCCTACTGGCCACTTTCATCACCTCTATGGAAAATRAGTTTTCAAAGTAGAGGTTTACTGTGGTTGGACAAATTTGTCCCACTTTCTCAAGCAAGTGCAGACTAGTGACTAAGGATCTTCATGCCTTGAGGATGACAGTCCTGAGGGATGGAATCCTGCAGCTCAGGATACATCTGAACCTCCAAGAACAGACAGCTTTAAGGAGCAAATCCTCAGGGAAATTGTTTGGAACCACAAGAGCTCATCTATGAGATACAACTGTACACAGGGTCGTGTGGATCATAGCAAAACCCACAGGAACACCTTTATTACCTCCAAAACATTAACAAATTCTTTGATCAGGTCTCAAGCCCCAGCTGAACACCAACAACCTTGGAGGCTCTGCCTTCAAAACACCCAACACCAGCCTCCTTTTTTCATTCCCAGGGTGAAACACAGCGCCCACAGCTCAGGTTCCTTCAGAGCATCATACAGGGCTCAGAAACACGTGTCACGTACTTAAAGGTCACAGCACACACAGACGCCTGAAAAGCCACAGGAAACCCCAAATGCAGCCCCTAACAGAACACAGACTCTTTCAGCCAAGACCATGGGACCCCAAAGCAACGGGAAGTAGCCTCTGCTTCAAACACAGCAGAGCACCAGATTTACRCAAACAACCTACAAAAAACCTCCAGGAAACAGCATCAGGAAATGAAAACAACAGCAAAGACAGGGATACATGCATGGCTCTGTGTGGATGGCAGCTTTGCTACAGGCAAGCTGCTGGAGAGATCACCATCAGCAAGAGGGGAGCAAAAGGTAACTGGTTTTAGRGACTAAAATGGATTTCTGGGATATAGAGTACAGCTAATGTTCTCACTTTAGTGCTGAAAGGGTTAAATCACCAAAGCTCATTGGGTCAGCTCAACAGATGAAGGGAAATAAAACCCAAACAACCCTCACCAGCMCTAAAAAACTGACTCTTGTAACTCCAAGTCACACCCTGGGCAAACAACTCAAAGGAACAAGGCCAAATCCACCTGGGGCAAGGAAAAGGCTCCAACTCTCACAGAATCCACAGACAAAACTGGAAGTGAACTGCACCAGCAACAAGCACACTCCTGCACTGACACCCATGAGGGACCCAGCCAGGGCCCAGCCACCCCCCTGCTTTCTTGACCCCAAATCCCAGGACTGTCCCTTKGGTGTAACATCAGCCTCACACAGAGGAAGAAGACACCAATCCTGCCGCAGGACAGGAGTAGGGTGAGGGTGAAGCCCCATTTCCCTGTGGGAAGTGCCTGGCACTTGTTCAGGCCTACCTTGACATCAGCAATGAGGGCGTCCTCGTCCTCGATGCCGGTGGGAACGCACTTCTTGTGYAGAGGGAGTGACTCCAGCTTGTCCACGAGGCAGCGCAGCCCCTCCAGCTCAAACTGGGTCAGGTGCACCTTTCTGCTCTTGCGGGGGCTGCCCCCGCTCGGGTCCCAAGCCTGGCCATTTTGGGAGCCCCGGCTGGAGTCAGAAGAGTCTATGGATGGGGTCTTCTTGAGACCTGGCAGGCTGCTCCGGCAGCTCTTGCCCAGTTCATCATAGTCCACATTGGCACCGTTGGCGATTGGGCTGGTGAGAATGGACCGCCGGGTCATGGGGCGCCGGGATTCCTTCCCTGCTGAGTCCTCATCATCCTCCTCCTCCTCTTCCTCCTCTTCCATGTTCACTGAGTCTGAGGAGCTCAGCTCCATATCTGCCATGATGGAGAAAGTGGAAGAGCAATCACAGGAGGTGTTCTGTGTTTAAAGGAATACCCACCCCGCAGTGACCAGACATGCTGGAGCAACAGATACTTATAAGGTGAAAGGAACASAGAAGCTGGAAAAGAACAACTAAATGCTGTTCCCATTCCTGGTTTGTTTTGTGCAAAGGCAAGGTATCAGATACGGAAAAATGTCCCAGAGGAAGAAACAACAAATGTTGTTTAGCCCTAGACTAAATTTCATGGAATCCTAGAATGGTTTGGGTTGGAAGAGACTTTTAAAGGTCATCCAGTTGAACMTTAGTGCCATGGGSCTGGAMATCTTTCACTACATCATGTTGCTYAAAGTCCTGTCCAACCTCATTTTGCTTTGGAAGGCTTGGGATCTCCAGCTGAAGGCTCCGGACACCTTGATTCTGCCTTCATGATGCGAGAAAGAGGAYGTGGACTCACTCATGACCAAGAGGSCTGCCAAGCCCTCTCAAGTAACTTTGTCAGCCCTTAAAACCCTGTGCACAGAAGGCTCTGCCCAGCTAGAGAATTCCTGCCCACAGCACTGTGGTGGTCACTGCAACTTCCCCTAACCTYTTCCGTGCAAGGCTTTGAACTGGTGGAGTGCTGGTTTCACAGCTGTGAGGAACCTGGGCTGCTGGAGGGCCAGATGAGGAAGCAGAAGTCTGGCTGGCTGTGACTTCATGCTCAAAAAAACGCACCCAGCCCTCCCCTGCCTGCCACACTACTGAGCCAGTACCTCAACAGGAGGGTGTAAGAAGCCAGTTTGATAAGAGTGAGGAAGAAATAAGTGCTGGACTTACCCATGCTGAGGGATTCCTTCTGGAAGTCCTTAGTCAGGTGGGAACGGCTGGTGATGCAGTACACGTAGCGCTCCAGCACGTACCAACACATCTCGTAATAGAAGGGATAACGAAACTTGTTTGGGACCTGCAAAACAGGCAAGAGGATCTGTSAGGCCTCCTTCCCCACTGTGCACTCAGATGACAAACGCCACTCCAGGTCTGGCCCAGTGTCCAGCACGGGTCTCCCACAGGTCCTTACCCGTGTGCGGTCCTCGATGCTGTAGATGCGGAGCTGCATAGGGATGTTGAAGCTGTGTAAAAAGTTGCCCCCAAAAACCAGCGTGTCCATGGGAGTGTACACAGCATGGATCCAACCTTGGGGAGAAAGCAGAGTTGAAAGAATCCTTCTGATCAACCTTGCACAGTTTTTTGTCACCCTGATGTCATCCTATATTGTTTCTTAATTGTGTTAGGCCTAGCAACAAGGGAAACAGTCTTCCTAAGTCTGTTACAACCCTCAAAATAACCCAAGTTCCAGCCCTTATCTCCAAGGCTAAGCAATCCAGCCAAGTCCAACATCTGGGGAATTCCAGCATGGGTTTCCTTAAGGCAAAGCCACTCAGTTCAAAAGAGGTGTCAGTTGTGATAACAGGACTCAAATGAGTCGGTTGTGCAATCCCTGGTGTTTTCTGTTCCTGGTCCTGCTGTAAGCCACATTCTGCAGTGGGACACCAGGGAGCTGCCTTGGGCCAGCCTGTCCTCAGCCTGCATGCTCCATGTGTCAACATGACAAGATCTGGGAAAGCCTTCTTTAATAATTAATCAAGTGTGATGAGAGCCAGCCACAGCTTTCCTAACACTTGGGCTGAATCCCAAGGCTAACAATGCCATGACAGGCATGTTTTGGGAGGTAGCAAGTGAAAGGACAAAGCCACATCACATCTCTGTCTCCCAGTGACTCATGAGAGAGCTAAATCCTGCCTGTGTCCCATGAGTTTCAGTGTTGCCATGACCCTGGCCAAGGCCAGGATGGCCCTGCCCATCATGGAGTACCTGAGGGGATGACAAATGTGTAGCCCTGCTTGAGTTCAATGCGCTGGCACTCTGATACTCTGTCTCCAAGGAAAATGTCTCCCTGCTTCCCTGAGAGAAGCCAGTTTTCATAGAGCTCCAGGTTCTGGGGTGTGGGAGGGATCAGCCAGAAGATCTGCAAATAAAGACAACACACTTATGTAAGTATCACATAATGAACARCTATGGGCTACATCTGCTTCTTCTAAATGTCTGATTCTCTTCCTCTCTGCATTCCCAGAGAAATTCCCAGAAAAATGACTTGGACAGYTGCCCCTCTTGAGAGGATAAGCAAGGTCTTTCCCAGCCTGACAYTCAGGCAGCCTGAGCTTGGGATGCTTTTTAAAGTATAACTTACAACAGTGTCAAGAGACACAGAGGCARGAAAGCCACCAGAATGACAAGGAGATTTACCCAAGTTAGATTTACCATGTTAGAGCCAAGCCTGGCCTAGGGATTGGCACCTGTCTGGCTCCATGCAACACAAACAAGTTTAGGGTGAGAAACACTTCAGTCTGCTGTCTGGAAATGCATTCTCCAGGACTGATAGAAGAACAGACCAACAATCACTCTCCTAAAGCACCTGCAGCTCTTCCAAAAGGGACTGTCCTACCTTTCCCCCTCGGTGGATATGGTACCACACAGAAGTGCCACCAAAGTCCACGTGGAAATCTGTATAGCAGCCCTTGACACTCATCAGACAGTATCTGGTGGAAAACAAGATGAGAAGGTGAAAATAAGTGGTGATCCACATTTTGGAGCAGTATGACACATTCCAATGGGAATGGGCCCCCAAACCCAGACCAATGGCTCAGCTCGCTGCCAGAAGCCACACAGCCCCTTCCATGCAGCTAAAAGGGATTAAATAAGTGACTGCAGTGGCTTTACAAGTCTCACCCACCAAAAAAAAAAAAAAAGGGAGACTGTTCCTCTCCTTAATACAAACTGCTGTTCCCTTAGGCAGCTTTCCTGCAAGAGACTGTTTGCTGCCTGCCACAGCTCAGGAAGTCACTTACTTCTGCACCTTTGGATATTGCATTTCCAGGATGGCGTTGGTAGACTCTGTCTGACTCTCCTTCAGGTGCCTGGGCCACATGTTATCAACCCAGTCAATCAAATCCACCTACAGCAGAGAGGTGGGAGATGTGAGCAGAGAAGAAAGGGCCACAGAAAAACCTTTTGCTACCCCCAGACTGGTATATCCCTTTTTGCTCCTTGCTCACACCCAGCAACTTTCCCAATGCCACTAGGGCAGTTCCACATGTAAAGCACTTATAACCAGATGTTCTGATGCCAGCAGGGACTTCCATAAAAAATGGAACAWCATCTTCCAGGCTGGGATTCAAGTCCTTAAGTTACAGGAAAGCCAGAGRTGTCCAGGTTTCCTCTATAGTTAACAGGGAGAAGCGACTGGCCCTACACAGCTCCCACTGCCCCTCCGCTGACTGCAGAGGGAGTTCAGGATGTTTATCCCTTCCATCCCACTTCCCACAAAACAGCCTCCTGCCCCTCTTCCAGCACACCTCCAGTCCTGGCCTCCTTTGGCCTCAGAGACTTCAGCACTTTGCATCAGGAACCATCCCTGCCACACTGTGCAGAGTTCATACTTCCACATCCCTAATTGCTGACAGCCAATGAACAGTTCATTTCTCTGCAGAGTCACATTCCAGGGACTTGACCATGGTCACCACAGCCTTACTGGGAGATAAGCTCCAGCASCTTCCAGACTGACATCCCTGCTGAGCCCACATGTGTTCCAAACAGCCCCTCTCCTCCCGCATCCCAGTGCCAAGCTGCACCTCGCCTCCAGAGTTCCAGGGAAAGCAGATCCCTGTGGAAGGAAGAGCCCTGCTCACCGTAGCAGGTCTCTGCACCAGGTTCTCCAGCTTGGTGTGGCTGAACTCCAGGCTGATGACATTGTAGAGCTTCTCCCGCTCCTCCTCCGGTGTTTCGTAGTAGCGTGCCCACTGTGCCATGGACATCTCGATGTCCCGCTGCGTGTTCACATCCATCACATCCACCATCCGTCGGCTCCCTGATGTGACAGACATGTCACTGGATCTGTCCCTGGGCACCATGGACTCCAGGAGGTGAGATCTTCAAGACCCCAACCACACAAGCAAGTACAGGACACTTACCCACACACAGCCGCACATCATTCACGCTGAAGTCCGGATCTGGCATCCTGYGGGACAAACATCTGGCTAAAAAAAMCATCAAGTGCTTCTGGCTGCACACCCTATGACCCAGAAACTTGGTGCCCTGAGAGCACACCTAGCTTTGGTGTTGGAGAAAGCTCCAGAATTGGATCTCTGGGAGCACAGGACTGGGGTGAAACACTAGGACAAACTTCTGGTTCAGGAAGCAGAGTTAGGAATAGGATGTACCATCTCCAGAGCTGCTGCACACCAAATTGTGGCAAAGGAGCCAGCAGGCCTTGAACTAAGCAATCGCAGCTCTTGTTTTAAAGGCTGCTCGTGTGAGTTATCCCAATCCAAAGGCATGGCCAGGACATTCAGTATATTCCACTGACACAGCAGAACCACTCAAATGTTTGTACTGGCACCYTTCTCTGTACAAACACTGCTGTCACAGGCAGAGCAAGCTGGCAACCATTTGAGCAGCTCTTGACCCAGAGAAATACCCAAAAGCTCAGGAGAAATTCCGTTTCAGCCACACTGTAAAACCCAGTGTCAAACCTCTGCCCTCCCAAGTTACCCAGCATTAAAACTGAGCCTGGCATGACTTCCTACCCAATTCACCCCAGCACAGAACATCCTGCAATAGATGAGATRTCACCCACCCATTCACAGGCAGCTGAGGGGGTTCAAAGCAGTGCTGCTGATACTTGCTCTGAAAGTTTGTGAGTGGTCATTTATTCCTCTAATCCTTGTATTAATCAAAYCCAAAAACCACTGACCCAGTTTACACTTTGAGCTGCAAACATCAATGGAGGTATTGCAGCAAGAGAGGCAGARAGCAGTTTAGAAGTTCAGAACATCAAGTGGGAATTTTGGAAAATGCCAGAAATACTACAAATTGTTTGACTCTCTGGCAATAGATGCCTATGTTACTAGGAAAGAAACCCAGCCAGATGTTGCATTAGAGCAGCAGTGGGACTTYCCAAATATTTAGTGGAATTCTGATCACCTATAGCCAATTCAGTCCTCTCATTTTCAATCCTAACGGACTAAGAAGAACAGGATAACCGAGCTGGAAGACATTTCTCTCTGCTCACTGCACACAAAGAACAGCATGGACACGAGACAGTCAAACCAGCTTGGCAGAACCAGGATCAGATCCCACACAGTGTGGAGAGATGAAGGAATTGGGCCAGAGTCACCCACCACTCCATGCTCCCAGTACTTACTTTATCCCCAGGCCATCCGAACTCCTGAAGATGAGTGGGTCCCTTAGGCCACCCCGCTGGATGTAYTCAACTGTGAAGTCTGGTTTGGGGAGACAAGAGGAAGAAAGGTTTAGGAGAAATTCCTTCAGAGGATTAGAGACATATTGACGTTAGAGAATCTCTGGAGATTGCTAGTCCAAYCCTGCTTCTCGCTTTTCTACACTCCTTTGGAGATCCTGGAACTCCTTTGCARCAGTTCCAAGAGGCAGCACAGCTTGTGCTGCTGACAAGCCTCAGCAGGAGAGAAGGGTTTGCTCCAACAGGCTGCTCCTGAYAGGTGAACAGTCTGGATTTTGGTGCTCACTTCCCTAGAAAGCTCAGAGCCAAGCAAGAGTTGCCTCACAGAAGTGCTCCTCCATCCTGGTAAATCATTATGAGGGGCTGTGTGATGAAAAGCCATCCCACAGAGGTGTGTGTGTGGTGAAAGGACAGTCCTTGAATTAAGGATCTGGTAGACATGTGGCTGCAATTACAGGTATTGACCCAGGCAAACCCTCCCGTTCCTGGCTGCCATGTGTCCCAGCAAGCTGCAGACTGGCTCCCTGCTCTCTGGAGCGAGCAGCTTCCATGAAATTCCCCCCACACACTCCCTGGGACCAGCAGTTCCAAGACAAACCTTTGCCTTCCATGAAGACCACGAAGGTGGAGTTGAACTTGTTAGTGGACAGCTTTTCCTCAAGGTCAAATGTCCTCTTCCCTTCAATCTCATCGTCGGAGATGCCGTCATCCTCATAACGCCGCCTCATTGTGCCACGCTGAGGAGAGAGCCAGGAAGGGAGAAGTTATGGACCAGCAGGAAYAACCAGAGCCTCATCCCAACCTAGCACAGCTCAGCCATGGCCTTCAGGGGAGCCCAGGTCTGTCCTGAAGCCAAAACACAGCACTGAAGCATTAGCTCTGCTCCCCCTCCATYCAGATTTGTGCAAATTGGGCTGTATGGGAGACAGATAATCACTCCTAAGGAATTCCTCTTACAGGTGCATCTGTATTTTGCCGCACTGGAAGTAAAGGCACTTAAGAATTTCAATCTCTGCCTGAACCCCAATGATAGAAAACATATTCTCAAGTTTTATTTTTGACTGTGCCTGTACACAAAAGGTAATTTATTCCCTTGTGTGTGTGAGGAAGAGTAGCAGTGGGAAGGAACCCTTTTCTTAAAGGGTCTCATAAGCACATCTGTAGAGGGATTCCTGCCAGACATCCTCTTCTGGCACTGCTGGATCTGGAAGAAATTATTGTCCCCAGCTGTTGGCCACCTGGCCAGAGAGCAGAATCCTTCGTGGGAATTTTATCCCCTCAGATAAAAGGCAACCAGCTCTGAAKTAGCCAAGCTGCCTTCCCTTAATTATGGATGTTCCCACTATCAGGCATGCACACCAACTCCTGGGCCAGCAGACAGCCAGGGACAGGATGGGGCAGGAGGTGACACAGCTGCTGGCACCTGCCTGCAGTAGGGAGGGGCAGTGTCACATCCCCAGCAACACCACCAGAACCAGCCACGGGCTGKGATGACCTCACTGCAGAAAGAGAAATTACTCCCTCATACAAAAGCACTGTTTTAAATAAGTTTTTAAAATTAATTAGATGAACCAGTGCAAGAACACGTAGGGACACACAAAAAAGGCTTCCCCCCCACTAATTTTAACTCCTCGTTTCAAGCAGGCTGATGGACACTCAGAGAGAGTTCCCCTGCCATCAAGACAGAATCACTCACCTATTGTTAACAGCTCACTGACTGGGCTCAGCTTTCCAACTCCCTTTCTAAAAACCTGAGTAACARGGACACAAACACCTCATCAGCCAAGCAGGAATAATCGACTGCTTCTAAATGAGGCACTTTAGGATGAGTCCTAACAACCTGGTCTGTCCAATGGCTCAGACCATTAACCAGTCTGGAAAAGAACTGCTGTCCTTTGTCTTAAGCCACCCACTAAAGATGAGCAGGACTTCCCCATTTTCAGAAACACTAAAACTCACTTTACTCACTTGTATAAAGGCAGGAAAATGCATTTTAAAGCCACAGACCTACAGGGCTGGCACCAGCAGAAATGACCTATTCATTGGGAACACTTGGAATTTCACACTGTTAAGACTGGGCTGCACACACCAAAAACAGGAACTCTCAAATGTTCATTCATTAAACTGAGACTGGCTTTT
>NW_026623542.1:696969-710157 GCF_030028575.1 Malurus melanocephalus
GACTGTGTTGTAATGGAAGAGTAGCTGCACTTTTCCTTAAAAATCACTGAATCYACTAATCCTGAATGGTGCTCAGCTTTAAAATGAGGGCACAGAGCAGAAAAGGCTCTGCCCTTTGCACGATTTAGGGACAATTAACCAACCTCATGCTCGGCTTTTCTTGAAGAACCCAGCATTTTGGGGGAAGGCACATTTCATCCTATTCTTTGCTAAACCACACCAGGGAATTTCAAGGATGCGAATAACCTTCCAGCATGATCAACTTTTTGCTTTTCCCAATCCCAGGCAAGTCTAGGACTACAGATKCCAGCAGGCAGCTCTCTGTCATTAATCAGAGGATGTGCACAATGAACCATAGAATTCTGCAGTACATGGTCTCACCTGCTTTGGGATCAGGTCGGTGGCAGCTCATTGCAGGACAAGGCTGCTTTTTAACTGCTCCCTTACTCCAGGCACCCACTTCTAGGGGGCAAAGCAGCTCTTTTGACTTTGCTGGATTCAAAATCACACCTTTTGGGGTGAAAAGGTTTGGCATGGAAATTCTGGCAAGAAGAGGCTATATCCAAACCAATCCCTTAATAGTTTATATTTGGCTCCCTTGGCTACACGTAACTAGGAGCAAGGGTTGCTGCACTGGGCTGGAACTGAGGTGAGTCCCATTTGAGAATGAACCTCAGGAGACCCGGGCTGGAACACAGCTCCAGCCACAGACACGATGACCAGGCATTGTCTGTCTTTCTGGAAGTGGCACCAAGCCAGGCTCTGGATTGTGTAGAGCAGCTCATTCAAMAGAAATGTGACCACGTGGCCAGGCCTGATCCAGATTCTACTGGTGCCACGGGTGGATTTTGGAGATGCACTCTGGGATCAGGGAACCATTAACATTTTTCCCAGGTCTCCTTCACACCACAGCCTCCAAAGCAAATGGGTTGGAACCTTCAACCCAAACCACTCCATGATAARGAAGGCACACCACCTAAGTGCAAACATCAGGAAACAAGCAGGAACACCTTAAACTTGAATCCCTTTGCAATGAGGAAACAGGGATGCAAAGCACAGAAGGAAGGGGATTGTGTCCTCCAGCCAAGCAAATTCCGAAGTCTATTGCTCCTGTCATCGGCAAAGCTTCAGCCACAAACCCCCTCCAGCTTCCAGGCAGATCAGATTCCCCTGWTCCTGTGGGCAGGGAAGAGCCTGGCTTCCTAACTGGCCCAGCATGGAGTAGAGCAGGATCCCAGCAATGGCTGAGGAYCCAAAAGCACAATGCAAACAGCTCCCATCTCATCAGACCCGGCCGCGGCCACACCGCTTTCATGTCATTGTTGTCTTGAGAGGGTGGGGAAAAACAGTATTTCAGGGCCCCAGAGCAGGCAGGAGGAAGGAAAAGCTTCTGTGTTTCCAGGCGTACATCTTAGGAGAGGCAGCATCTGCAGGAGTTTTCCACTCCTGGAGGCTGCAGCTTCCTCACAGCATAGTGACACAAACCACAGACCCCAGGTCTCCAACTCGGGTCTCTGCACAAGGACAAATGTGCTCAGTGGATGCTCCAAGACCCCCTTTCTTCTTTGGAGTACTTTGATCCTCACTGGCCACACAGGGAATTGCTGCCTGGATAAATAACCGGCTACAGATGACACCCCCAAAGCCAAGACAGGCTAATGCCAACCTCACCTTCCCACTAGTGCACACACAGAGCTGTRCAAACCCTTCTGACAACACCAACTTTGACCTCTTCCCAGGAAGAGCTTGCTACCTTTCTCCTACAGCCTGTGCCAGGGGTGGGGCTTGGCTGAGTACCCCTTCCCAGCACATTCCTACAGCTCTTCCAGAGAACACCAGCAATTCACAGTTCTGGACTCTTAAACTAGAACTGCTTCTTCCTGGAAGTGACACCACTATYGGGAGCCCTTCCAGTATCAACCAGTTCACCAGGGACACACAGCTTCCAAAAAGAAGCTCAGCAGATGTCTTCAAAACTGCCACCTGTGACAATGTTCCAGGTGAAGTTCAGCTCCAGTGAAGCAAGGGACAAAGTCAGGCACATTACATCATCTCTCAGACAAGCTCAGCACCCAGTGTTAAGTAGCAATATTTAAATATCACTTAGTTTCCTCAGCTTTCTCTCAGGATTCAGGCACTTTTCATCCTGCTGAGAGTTTTACTAAGGAAGAACTGACAAGTGGTCCAAAGCCTCTCTCTCTGCGTCAGGCAGGGTCAAGATAAAGGCAGTTTATTCATCCTCCAAGACCAGACAGCCAGCAATTYCCAGATAGCTGTCCTTCACCATGCCTTTCTGACCCTCCTGGGTACCATTCAATTAATACAGGAAATAGGAAGCATGAATATTAATCTTGCTGACAGCTATCCCTTCCATTCTGATCCTTTATCTACAGACTTTTTCACCCAGATCCAGCACAAGGATTCCAGGRAAAGCACCTCATGCAGCTCCACAGTGGCACTCTTCAAAACTCTTCCTTGAAAAYCTCTTTCCATCAGCAAGCACTGCCTCCATGGAGCACAGCTTCCTCTAACAGCAAAGGAGCTGACAGTCAGCAGAAGAGAACCAGAAAACTCTCCTGTGAGGTTTTTTTGAGGGAAGAACAAGTACAAGGTCACATTTGAAAAAAAAAGAACAAGCCGTCCTTTTCGCTGGAAGAGCCTCATGCATTTAGAGACTGAAACCAACACACACCACAGTATTTTAGTAACTTCCTGTCCTGTCTGCTGCCATCCTCTCCCTCAGCTCCCTCTCCCAGTCACCAGGAACCTCTTCCTGCTGTGCCACAGCTCCCTTCCCCTCAGGAGACCAGAGTACCCCTTGCTTTTCCCCTCCCTGTGCTTGTTGTCTTTCCAGAGCAGTTTGCCTGGTGTGAAACCTCCCATAATCCTCCTTTATTCCCTTAGAGAAAAGATKTTGGCATAAAGAACGCAGGAAAGTTTCACCCCCATTTCCAATTCCAAACTCCCCTTGCTGCAGGTTTTAATTTCTCCCTGGCYCCCAGTGTATACATAGAACAGTGTGATTTATCAGCATATCTCTTTGCCTCACCCCATCCCTTTGCAGGTATATTTTGCTGAAATGCACCCAAATCGATAATAAACCAACCAGCTCAACCCTCCKCAGTTCAGAAATTTCACTTCTCACTTATTTCTACAGCAAACAACTGTGGCTCCTGTCTAGACGAATCCAGACCTGCAACATCCAAATCTCGTGATGTGTGTTCTGATCTTGAGCRAGTACCAGAGGCATATCCAGAATTCTGCCTCTGAGACCTTGTGCTGAGAATCTCCAGCAATTTTAGCAGAGGGAAAGGGCTCAATTTCTCTAGAAAGGAACAAGGCAGCCTGGCAGGAGGATGGACAAGCAGGGAAGCAGCCAGACCATGACCAGTCAGACCCAGGGCACAGCAGGTGCCAATGCCACAACAGCCTATGCAAGATCCTCCCTTGCCAGTGTTTCCAGATAGAGTGAGAAGAACCAAGGCACCAAGAGTATAACACCCCATCAGCAGCCTGCCAGGTCACTGCTTATCCTAAGTGCAAGAGCTTTTCCTTTCCATATCCACCCCCCTCCACGCCTGCACCTCCCACTTCAGCTCCTGGGCTGGGCTCTGAGCTCTGGAGCATAAGCACAGCACAGAGGCAGCAGGCTCCTGTCCTCTGTGCCTCTCCCACCTTCAATCCTGGATTCTTTACTCCCCCTAACACAAGGAGGCACCACTTAGGATCTGAAGAACAGGCACAATCCCCTCAAGAGATCCAGGACAAGAGGAAGCACCAAGTTTAACTCAGGTTTAATGTCCCTCACCATCTCCCCCACCCTCCCTCAAAACCTGGAGTGCAGAATGGGCGTATCCAAAGTGGCACATCACTGGACAAAGAAAGATGCAAAGCACCAGGCTGAGGAGCAAACAGGATCTACACAAAACTGGAGCTATTCCAGGCTTCAGGAGGGATTCCTATCATGAGCGAGGCTGGCAGTATTTCAGAATGACCAGAGAGAACGCTTTGGTTTGCACTTTTGGGTTACAAAATTGAACATACACGAGGAGTAATTAGGGAATTGGAGCAAGGCAGGGAGCACAGAGGGGCCAAGGAGAGCTCCAGCAGCTGCTTCCAAATCACACACTGACCAGCCACAGCAGTGAAAACCATGAGGCAGAGGAACATGCTAGACCAGATCACAGATGGGCAGCTCTGGCAATAGTCCCAAAAGGGAAGCACTGCTCCTAGGAAAGGATATGGCTCCTCACTCCAGTCACCTGCAGCCTCCATCACACACAGTCACTGTCCCAACAGGCTTTGATGGCACTGCTAACCCCCAGACTGCCCACTCCCACCACCAGCCATGGCATCTGGACAAATCCTGCCTGGATTCCATGAAAGCCTGATGGAGCTTGAAGGAACCATCCAACCCTCCATGCCCTTTCAAAGCTCAACAATGACCCTGTGAGTGTTAAAAGCCATCCTCTGACATTCTGCCTTCTCATTTCTGGGRCAGACTGAGAAAACCCCTCAAATTACATCCCACCCCTTCCCAATCATAAGAAATCCAAGGAAAAATTTGAGTGGAGCCCTTTTCCTCTCAAGTATTCCCAGCACATGCCCTATGCAGTCAGATAGATGAGCACTACCTGCTCWGCTCCTCCTTTTGCTTTGCTCAGCAAGGCAACAGAATCTCCCCAAGATAGACCAAACTGTTCCAAAAAAGACTGACTTRAAAATGATACACATTCCATCCATTTCTCACTACTGAGCCCACACAGACCAAGACGAAGAGATCCAGGACAACAGACAGAGCCACACACACTCAGAGGTGAAGTAGATCCAGCACTAGGAGGCCAGCCCTGAGCAACTTCATTCCTTGCTGGGGACCTCTCTGTCCTCAGCACTGTGAGGGATCACATGACTAGAYTGGATTTTTTTATCAGGGAAGAGGTCACCCTCCAAATTTCCCAGTGTCCCAACCCAGCTCTGCCAAAACCTGTTGCCAGTTCTGTCCCATCACACAGCCTGTGYGAGGCTGGTCCACGGGAGTACTGGGACAACAAAAGCACAGGAAGCTTTGAGGTTTGTACTGCAATTCCTGCTCAGCTGACACTGTTTTTTAAAGGGAACAGCAGCAGGCTGGCTGCATTGCAGGCTATAGGGCTGAGGATGCTCAGGGAGAGAGAAAACAACCCAGAACCATCGGAAAGAACACGGACAGTGTGGGAAACCAGCTATTAGGAAGGATATTTCCTCTGGACTCGGTGCTGTAACACCATCCCTGCACATACTCCCTCCCCCTCTGCTCCATAAGGAGCCCAGCACTCGTCCTTTCCTTACTCCAAATGGGGCAAAGGGGCTCACTGACACATGGAAATATTTATGCACAGCAAATTAAAGACACTGAGGCAGCCTGACCTTAAAGGAGCATGCACTGCCAGCCCTCTCCACTTCCAGCTGCCTCAGCTAGATCCCAAGATTATAGCTCAAAGGAGCCACGCGTACATGGAAGAGCTGGGGGAACTTTTCTCAAGTGATATTTTCTCCTGAACTCTGTCAGGACTGGCTAAAACACAATAGGATTGTACACGTAGCTCCCAACTCTGAGGACCACACCACAACAAAATCCCCAAAGCCTCTTCCTTGACCTAAAAGGGTTTGTGTGGGGGCAGCTTTATTAAAACTTTTTAGTGTACAGAGCAATAGCTGAAACACGGAAAATCCACTACCTTGCAACCCTGGGTAAATCACATTCCAAAAACTTCCCTGGTTCAAGTTCCTGGAACTTCCACAGCAATCAAGAATCCCTGGACAGCCAGCTCATGCTGTTTACTCCCAGGGCTGTTGCTACAGCAACYGAGATGCACAAGCATGGACACAGGAACAAGACAGAATCCCTGCGCAACAGATCCATCTCCTCTCTTCCCATAATGGATTCACAGGCCACACTTTGTCACCAAGTTCACCTGAACCACTTCAAGTGGCAGAAAGCCACTGAACGTGACTAACCACAGCCAACTATGGATGTTCCCTGCCTGGTTCCCAAGAACTCTGGGAAAGGAYGTAAACAGGGAGGATCAGCAGCACWGGGAGTTCAGGCCACTGTGGAAAAGGAAGAACAACAMCAGAGTTCCTCACAGCCCCCAAAARGCTCAGCCATSATTTCCACCTCTGAAATCAGCAACACWCTTCTGAGAGCAGCAGCACCAGACATCTCACCCTGAAGGCAATTGCWTCCCCTCATACATTTTCAGAGGACAGCATTAGGGCAGCACCTTGTTTGTCCACCTTCTGAGCAAATCACCACTTCCCCATGTGCCATTTCTCCCCAAACCCACCCAGTGACYGGTAAATCTCTGTCTGGACAATTCCCAAAAAGGAAGGCGCTGCAGGCACAGGGACTGCTCTCCTGACTTGTCAATGTCACCTCCGGCTGGGATAATCTACTCCTAGTTATTATAGGAACCCTGCAGACATTGTTTGGTAACTCACAGGTAACTTGAAGTGCTCCTATGATGTTTGGCTCCTTGCTTAGTCAGCACTGCAGCTACCAGGACACACTCAGGCACAGCCAGGCTTGGGACAGTAAGAATCCATCACATATTTACTTCCTGCATCCCTCTCTGCTGACAGGGAACAGCATCCACTTGGTTTCAGGAATGTATTCTCCCAGGGACCAGCACAGTCATACATCTGGCAGGATCTAAATGCTCACAGGGATTTCTAAAGCTTTCCAAGAATAGCCTTCAGTTGCTGCTAGCTTCYACCAAAGCCCTGCCCAGACCAAATCTGAACAGCCCCTGAATTATTTAGAGCTCARTTATTACACCTGGGTCATTGGGAATGACTCATTTGTAGTGCCTCCAGTTTGAGGCATGTGGGAGAGATTAATTACCCCCCTTGCCCAGGTCCTGTCTAGACTGGGCAGCTGAGGTGTGCCCAGCAGACCARAGACATTTGGCCAGGCTGGGTTTCACACAGGGCACAGAGGAACCCCGGGAAGGAGCCTGGCCTGACAGGAATTGCCAGTGTCACATTTCAAATGTGGGGAAGAGGGAGCAGGTGATGTAAAAACACCCAAATTCTCACCCARTGTCTGGGCTCATCCCATGCTTCAATGTCTGTGGGAGCAAGGCAGGGTCACCCCAGCACACACATGCCAAGTCAGTGGGAGCAGCCTTGGAAAAGTCAGTATCCAGCRGGATTGGCCTCTGTCACCCCCAAACATCTGGGGATGACAAACACCAGCAACCTCCAGGGATCATAACCTGGCAGCTTTACTGGGCAAACAAGAAGTTGGGTTGAACCTGACAGGATCACTCCTTGCATCCCACTGTTGGGACAGGGTGAGCCATTCAAGATGGAACAACACAGGGAAGGCAGGGAAGCTGCTCCTTCTTACCTCCCTCTCTCAGCTTTGAGGCCATTTATCCCTCAATCTATCCCTATCCTGTCAGGATAACTTTGTCACGAATGTCCTGTGAACATGTGTGGGCCTTCCTGGCCCCACAACTTGTGTCCTGCAGAAAGGATACAAACAAGTTGGAAACCACAAGATTCCAGCTGTTGTGACTCTGGGCACCGGCCAGAGCCAGCAATGCCATCCCTCAGGCATGGGCTGAGCTGGGATTGCTCCACAGAATGTTGGGCTGCAAGAAAAACCTTGCCTTGCATACTCCCCAGGCTTCCTGCCCCATGTGATGGCTCCACATGTTGTAAAGCCCATCTGAACTCTCCAGGGGATAGCACCGACAAGGACATGWAAAGGCAGGTTTGGTAACTGCTGTTTACGGGAGAGGCCTCAGCTTCTGGCTGGTAAGGACAGGGCAGAGCCTCYTCTCAAATTTCATATAAGGAGCTGACCAGACAGCAGGGCAGAGTGCTAAGGCAGCACTCAAGCCATGGGACAGAGCACTTCACTCCCAGCTCCCCTCTCACCTTCCAAATTCTCCAGCACCCACAGCACTTAAGAGCAGGCAGGTCTCCTCCTCCACAAGCCCATTTTCTTTCATGGGTGTCACAACCACCTCTCACAGCCAAAGTAAGGGTGACATTGCAYCCAGTCAGGGATGGTCACTCGTGGCCAGCACCCCAACACTTTCAACAAGAGCTGTGGTTCAGCCCATAGAGCACCCACGGCCCCAAGGGAGGGTGAGGCTCCTCCTCTTGCAGCAGAGCCAGTTTAAGAGGTTCTACCCCACCCTGTCTCCCCATCTCAGACTTGCAGCCCTGTCAGGTTTGCTCACTACCCCAGCACAACTGGGATTAGTTGCCTCCCCCCTGCCAAATTCCATCCAGGACATGATCCACAATTCCCTGAGGCAGCATTCACCTCAGGACCATCACCTCCCCAGGCACTWACTGAGGGAGGGAGAAAACCTCTTCAACCAGCTCTGCCACCCTGGCAATCCTAACTAGTAACTACACCCTGAGATACAAACTGCTGAGAAGACCATGATGGGCAGGATTTGTCCTTTGGATAATGGCACTCTCCTGCTGTACTCCCAAGCTATTCCAAAGTGATCCAGCACTGCTGCCATTCATTTCTCACCCTGAACACTCTCACTGCAAGCACATGGCAGCACTCTGGCAGTGTGCTAATCCCAGTGTGCAACCCCAGAGCCTTGCTAGTCTCAGTTCATAGCACAGGCCTGCCAAAATGAGCCCTGGAGCAGGCAGAAGGTGAGATTTCCTCACACTTTGAGCACCAAGGAACATGCCATGACTCCATGCAGAAGGGCAGGCAGCCTCTGCGAGCACCAGGCCGATGCATCTTTTTCTCCAGAGCCTTTAAGGAGTCCAGGCTTCTTGTGGGGAGCCTGTGTGACATGGGCTGGGTGCAACCACCCAGTGACAGCCAGTAAAGACTTCCAAGTCTCAGACGGACCGTGGCATTGTTAGTGCCAGGGCTGGACTGTCACTCAGGCTCAGGACACAATAGAGCATTTCAGCTCCTCGGTTAACGGCCCACAAAACACGCAATTCCAGCTTGGAAAGCTGGCACCTCAGCCCAAGCCCCAAGAACTGCCTCGTTAGRAAGTTGGGCAGAACAACATTCACACAAGAATTAGTAGGAAACTACTCCACAGTGCCTGCAAATCCCATCTCCACTCCTCCCAGTACTGAGCCTCTGGGTGAGTAATACAGATATCCCTTATCTGGCTCTTCTGTGTCCTCTCCATGCTCACACAGCATCACTCACTGCCTGTGCGAGTCTCCCAGAGCTCACCAGAACACAGCTTCTTCCACCAATTGTCTTGGATGGGTGCAAGGCATCCTCCCAGTGATACCCCTGAGTCCAGAGCAATGCCCCCAGGCCTGTATTATCCTGGGAGTCATGGATGTAGAGCCTGAACTAGGAAGCATGCACAGTTAAGAGCAGTGCAATCCACCTAAGTGCCATTGTGCCACACAGGGATGTGTAACCCAGCACAGAATTCTTGCAGGAATGTGACTATACCTGAAGCAGAGGTGAATTTCTTCTCCAAACCCAGATTCACCAACGTTAAAATGCATTTTCCTGCCTTTATACAAGTGAGTAAAGTGAGTTTTAGTGTTTCTAAAAATGGGGAAGTCCTGCTCATCTTTAGTGGGTGACTTAAGACAAAGGACAGCTGCTCTTTTCCAGACTGGTTAATGGTCTGAGCCATTGGACAGACCAGGTTGTTAGGACTCATCCTAAAGTGCCTCATTTAGAAGCAGTCGATTATTCCTGCTTGGCTGATGAGGTGTTTGTGTCCYTGTTACTCAGGTTTTTAGAAAGGGAGTTGGAAAGCTGAGCCCAGTCAGTGAGYTGTTAACAATAGGTGAGTGATTCTGTCTTGATGGCAGGGGAACTCTCTGAGTGTCCATCAGCCTGCYTGAAACTAGGAGTTAAAATTAGTGGGGGGAAGCCTCTACACCAACGTTAACAAACTCATTCACAAAGTCGACATATCAGATTTTTGTTGAACCAGAGGCAGTCAACATTACTGCAGAATGTACAGAACGCTCAAAATTTCCTCTATATYCCAATGGAAACTAGTCAGGAAAATGATGCTGTCAGTGTGATTACGTGACACACGAGAGAACAAACTTCTGCCATCTCAGATAGTACCATCAAACCACAAAATTAATTCAGCTCCTTCACCACTACAAACTATTCTGGTCCAGGCTGTTTGGCTGGTAGGACTACTATCACACCTGGATTATTTTTTTAAATACATTTATTTTTTTGCTAGTTGAGCCCCAGTCACACATTAGCAACACAGCTGACCRCAGCGGGAACAGACTGTTCCACCAACTACCTGGAACTTTTCATTTAGGGCTACTAAAACTAGGTCTAAGGCATACGWGGGATATTTGAGCAAGTTAAAGCACACTTTACAGAAGAAAAACAATAATCTTKTAAGGGTCTTTCACCGAAGGAGCATCACTGACAGAGCAGGAGCAATTAATGAGCTGGAAGTTTCCAGGAAAAGCATGGCAGGAGGTAGGAGTTAAGCCTCACCCACCACACAGGGGTCATGCCTCCTCCTCTGGGCCTCAGGCCAGCACAGACAACACACACAAGTCCAGGTGAGCCTCATCCTGCTGCCCATGTGCCTTCCCAAACCCCTTAAGCACAGAGCTCATCAKCCTGCAGGCATTTATCCAGCTTAGCACATTCTGCTGGAGCCCAGCCCACCTGCACCAGGACACCAACTCCTCCTCATTTTTATTGGAGAGATTTTTAAACTGACTAGTTCCTGGCTGATAGTCCCCTTCACCTGCTGTATTTTTATCCAGATGTTTTAGGTTAGTTCTAGGTAACTCCCCAGTTAAACCAGGATCTCGAGCTGCATCCTAACTAACCGTAGGAATAAATGTGTCAGGATGAGGGAGGAGGTGGGATTGCTGCTGCTGCCAAATGAAAATGTCCACCAAATTCCTTGGGAACTCCCCAGCACCCAGAACTGCTCACCTGGAGGGCAAAGCTTAATGCCAAAAACCACACAGTCTCATGTCAAATGATTTCAGAGAATTAAAGGTTCACCTTTATGGGCAGCACTTGGAAGGTGAGGGTCCAGGTACTGCTGTGACTCAAAGAGGGACTCCACCAGAGCTGCCACTTCCCCTCCCTGAGGGTTTGCAACTGCCTCAAWCCAGCATGGCAGACACAGCAGCTTCCCTCCTTCCCTGGGATCTCCGGGAATATCATCTCATACTCGCAGAGCAGCTGTTCCCAAGCTGTTCCTGCTTACAGCCCAATTCCCAGACCACCGGATTCATGCAGTCCCACCAAACAGCAGCGCAAACAACAGAGCTCCTGAGAGGGCCTGACTGGGACCAGGCTGGAGGAACAGCTCCCTCCAAAAGAGAACACGGGGAAGAGACACAGGCACAAGAAGGCTTGAAGCTGGACCTGGTTTTCTTAGATTTTGCAGCCACTGAAACCAAACCAAGACCAACAGAATGGTAACATACAGTGCTTCAGGTCCTCTACTTGTCACAAACCACATGGGAAAAACCTGTCATGGCAGAAACTACACCGGTACTAGTTTCATGTTCCTATCCCAAACTCCTTACCCAGCCTTGGCCTCCAATCTTCCTTTCCAGAGCTCAGGAGCCAAATTCCCTTCATTAGGGCAAACTTGGTGACACAAAAACCCCACAAAGCCACCTAAGCCAAACCCACACATCTGGGCGGGCTGCAGCTCTTCTGCACGAGCCTGTTTGGGTTCTTTAACCTTGCTGCCCCGAAACACCTTTTCTTTCTCAAGCTGCAACAGAACCAAGACTGGAATAGGATTGTTTATAGGCACTACTGACCAGTCTTTGGCTGTAACGGATCCGTTCTTCCTCAGGCTCCATCTCCGACTCCTCTGAAGAGAGTGAGAAGGACACGCCGGGACTGCTGTCGTCGTCCTCTTCCTCCTTGGAAGCCAAAGGAAAACAGTGAAGCAGGGCACGGAGATATGGGACACCCACAACCCTCACTTCACTTCTCCTTTTAGGGCCAATCCCACCCCACTGTGAGGGGTTGAGAGAACCCAATGGATGAACCCGCCCCAACTTTTAAGGCTCCCATTCTAATTTAAAATAAGTGCCAGAGTAAATGACTTCACCAGCAGTTCTGTAACACAACAGGAGCTGCAAGTCTCCCACTTTTGCTCCACACCACCACCAGCACAAGAAGCAGCTCTGTTGGTCCAGTGGGATAAAAACCAGGGAAGGTACTGTCAAACCCTGGCTTCCCCAAAATTAAACATTGGAGAGCCAACTCCTCCAAACAACACAATCACTATGCTCAGGATATTCTGTACCATGACACTTGAGAGAAAATACAGCGGTACAGGACATCTCCCATGATCAAGGAAGGCATATGGGATCTCTCCTACATACAGCACCCAGGAATCTAACTCCTGGCTGGAGAAGACTTAAATGCTGAGATCTCCAAATGTGCCACCTTGTGACACCACACACCAACCTGGGAAAACCTCCCAAGGCATCAGATGGCACCTACGCCTTTTTTTTTTAAAGGGACAGAAACCAACCAAAACCTAGATATGCCACAGCTCTTAATCCCCAGGACTATGCCTAAATCAGACCTTCGGGGAGGAGAACTGGGGAACGGGATCGGGGAAGGGGATCCGCCACCCCTTGTGTTACAGAAACGCTACCACCACGCAGAGAGAAATCGCTCCATCCTGCTCCTTCCTAACCTCTGGCTTTGACAGCAGAGCATTCCTACTCCCGCCAGCACCTTCCCCACCCCTGCCTCCCTTGGAACCACGGTACCAGGACTCGCGGCTCGGCTGAGGGAGGCAGTTTCCCCACACTTGCTGAACTCTGTTTATAAACAACCGGACAACCGGAACGCAGCGCGCCCGCCCCGCCGCGGGGGCCGCCCCGGCCCGCCGGGCCACCCCAGCCCGCCCCCGCCGGGGCAGGACGGGAGGCGGGAGGGAGGGAGGGTCCCCGGGGAGCTGTCAGCCGGCACCCGCCGCCCCCTCCCCAACACTTCCCGACGCGGCCTCCCGGGGCCCGGCAAGGGGAGACCCGCCCGCGCCCGCTCCCGCCCGGCCGCGCTCCGGGGCCCGCACAAACTCGGGGGTCGCCGGTGACCCCCGTGGTGCTCACCAGGTCTCTCCTGCGCCTTTGTCCTCTTCTACCGCCGGCACGGAGCGGGGAGGAACAGAACAGACGGAGGAGGAGGAACCCCCCGGTCAGCAGCGATCG
>NW_026623542.1:710334-718996 GCF_030028575.1 Malurus melanocephalus
ACAGAACACCGAGAGCCCCGGGGAGGGCGCAGCCGGTGCCGCCCGCCCGGTCCCGCCCGCGCGGTGCCCCCCCGGCGCCACCGCCCCCCGGCCGGGACGCGGTTCCCCCTCCTCACACAGGAGCCGCCGCCGCCATTTTGAACCCGTCAGAGCCTCACATACACACCGACGCCGCGCGCACGCGCTGCACGCACGGACCCCCCCCAAACCCGAGCGCCGCGCATGCGCGTCACTCTCTCCCGCCCGGCCCCGCCCCGCGCGCGCGCGGCTCGGGGAGGCCACGCCCACCAACCGCTAGACCACGCCCCTCAATGTGACCACGCCCCCTCCACCGCGTGGCCACGCCCCTGGGGTGGAGAGGCCGAGCCCCGCTGGGATTTTGGGGGGTTCGTAGCCGAACGCGCCCCGCCGTGGGGTCCCTCGGTGTCCCCCAGGGCTTCGCGGCTGCCTGCACCCCTGTACACGCCTGCATGGGGGTCTGGATGCAGAGATTTGTATCTAATTCCGCACACCTACATGCCGCTATACACATACATGTGTACATACAGCCGCCTAGTTATATACCATAGATACTAACAATACAGTTATAAACTGTATAGAGTTATAGTTATAAATTAGCTATATACAGTGATATATATAATATATGGGAAGTTATAAACTATGCAGTTATATATCCATTATATATATAAATATAAAAGATRTATAACTATATGTGTAGTTATAAACCATACCCTTACAGACCTGCATTTGCAGCACACACCTGGACACAGCTGTACACTCACTCACACACACCCCAGCCCAAAATCAGCAGGTGACCCCATCCCGGTGGCCTCCCATCCCCTCGGACCATTGCGGGACCCCATGTCCCCAATGCSCGTCCCTTGTCCCCGACGCCCACCCCTGGCGCCGATGGCTACCCGGAGACCCTGACATCCCCAGGCCGTGCCGGGACTGCTCCTGCCCCAGGAACCGTGTCACGCTGACGGGTGTTGTGTCACTTTAATGGCAGAAGATCACCCCGCGGTCACCCTCCGGTGCTGGCCTGCCAGCTGGAAGGGGAGCCCCCAAATCAGTTCCCTGCTCCCAGAGCTCGGCTGGCAGAGGACGCTGGGATTCAAGTGGGTCAGGGACAGGACGCGGGGATCCAGGTGCGACAGTTTCTTCCTGCCAGGGATGCTTTCCTGCTGGCACCGCATGGTGACCAGCGGTGCCAGTCCCAGGACAGGAGGGTGGCAGCTGTGTGCTGGTGGCAGCGGCAGAGGTGTGGCAGCAGCCGCGGTGCGGTCGGAGCCTGGGGACAGCAGGAGATCCCGGGGGGGCAGTGCTGAGCCGGGGGGCTCAGACGAGCACACAGCCCCTCCTGGGTCTCCCCTTGCGCTGCCTCCGGCGGGCGGCACTGATGGCGGCACCGCAGGCTGTCACAAAGATGTTCCCGACGTTCTCCTGGTACCTGGCTGAGCATTCCATGTAGGACACGGCGCGGACCTGCCGGGCCATGGCCTCTCCCTGCGGGGACACACAGAGTCAGAAACCCCCCGGGACCCCGGCTGTCACACACGCGTTCTGAGGAGCAACCCCGTCCCCTCCCGTCCTGTCCCACTGGGAGGTGACACCCACCTGCTGGCGGGAGACGAGCTCCATCCGTCCGTCCTTCAACTTCCGCAGCAACTCCTGGTCCTGCCGCAGGTCTGTCTTGCAGCCCACCAGCAGCACCGGGACCCCCTTGCAGAAGTGGTTCACCTCCGGGTACCACTGCGCGGGGACATGTCASMRAGGGATGGGCACRTGTCACCCAGGGATGGGKACAGGGGACAGGCRGYASCCCCGGGGTTGTGTTACCTTGGTTAGGATGTTGTCAAAGCTATTGGAGTCAGTGACATCAAAGCACATGAGGACAACATTGGCATCTGAGTAGGACAGAGGGCGAAGCCTGTCATAATCTTCCTGTCCTGCCGGGAGGTAGGAGAAGGAAACCATTACACGCCAGCCTGGGACCACGAAAGTGACATCCGTGGGCATGGCTGTGGGTTAACCCTCGCTCTCCCATGGCCATTGCATGGGTTCACCCCTCCAAGGCATGGCCCACAGGTGTGGCACACCCCAAAACCCTCGGGTGGGAGGGTGGGAGCACAACTGCCTGTCCCGTGCCCTCCTGTCCCACCTGCTGTGTCCCACAGGTGGATCTTCACCGGCTTGCCGCCAAGCTGGAGGGATGCTGTGTACTTCTCAAACACGGTGGGGACATAGACCTGGCAGGGGACAGGGAGAGCGTGAGACAGGTCACACAGGCAGCCGTGGGGGGCAATGGCAGAGGGGACCCCAATGGGCGCAGGGCAGGGCATGGGGAAGGAAGCAGCGGGTGGGAGATGGTAGTGCCTCCCTGGGGAATGGGAACGGTCCTTTTCCCCCATCCCGGGGCACCATAAAGCCTCATAGGACCTGGGGATTCAGGACAGGGGTTCTGGGGTCTCTGTGGCTGCCCCCCTCCGTGCGCTCCCTCAGTCCCACATGTGCCCTCGCTGAGGGACAAATCCTGCTCCCCACCCTGTGACCCCCTGAGCGAGGCAGAGGTACCACAGGCCCCCATCAACCCCAGGCTGGGCCACCCTCTGCCCTCTTGTCCCCATGTCCCACTTCAAATGGCCCCGCTGCTGCCACCGTGTCCGTCCCTTAGGTCGTCCAGCGCCCTTTGCCCCTGTCACCGCTCCCGCACGGGGACAGCCACCCGCGCACCCMCCAGGGGACAGGGATCCCGGTACCTTGGGGAAGTCCCCTCTGGCGAAGGCCACCAGCAGTGACGTCTTCCCGCAGCCGCCGTCCCCCACGATGACAGCCTTGATCTCTGTTTCGGGGGCTCCTGGGCTCTGCCCCCCGCGCTCCCGCTGCATGGGGGTGTCCAGTGGGGCCACGGAGCCCGTGTGGCCGCGGCGGAGACAGGGATGGGGACAGGGACAGGGACAGGGAGGCGGGAGGCACCCACCCGCTCCAGGGTGCGGCTGTCACCCGCCCGCCGGGCCCGCCCTCGGCGGTGGTGGTGACAGCGGCCGGGACACACGTACGGGTGTCCTGGCACACAGGTGACCTTCTCCCGGCAGGTCCTGGCKGTGCACAAGCGTCACACTGCCACCTGCATGTCCTGCCTGCGTGTGTGGTGCTCCCTCACACGCCTGCCCGCTGCCTCCGGGCATCCCCATCCCGCTCCCGACCCTACTCCCCATCCCAATCCCGCTCCCCTGCACAGCTCATCCCCCCACCCCCTGGGATGGGATCCCTGTGCCCTCCCCGACACCCCATTCCCGCCTCCGAGCCTGGGATTTATTGCCCTGAGCATCCGCGGGAGGCAAAGTCCAGGGGTGGAGGGAGGCACAGGGGGGTGACTCACTGCCCTGGCCCCGGTGTCACTGTCACACCCGTGCTGTGCCATGCTGAGCCCTGCCCTGCCACGAATTTCTGTCCCCAGCACCCAGCTCAGCAGGACCCGGGTGAGGGGGCAGCCACCAGCCTCCTGGTTTTTCCTAGGGATCCCAAAACAGGTGGGACAGGCTGTGACACCCTGCTTTRCTCGGGGACATGCCATCCCAGCACTGATGTCTCCCATCACCCTGTCTGGATRTCCCCAAGTTCCTCTCCCCTTCAGCTGGTGCCCTCTTCTGCCACCCCAAAGCTTTGGTGGTTAATTGGTGCTTCTGGTGTAGGGGTGCAGGGAGGGATGTGGGGTCACTGTCATCGCCTCATCTACCACCAGCCTCTCCAGGCTCTCTCAGTGGCTACCAGGCACTCCAGGAGGGCTCTGGAGCCCCCAGACCCTCTGGGGCGAGTGATGGCTAAGGCACCAAATTCCAAATTCTCACCCAGGCCTGATGCAGGATGGAGTCGGAGGAGAGGGATTCTCATGCTGGGAGGCTGGGAGGCAAATGTGCGCAGTAATGAACAGTCTCAGGAGGATGCCAGCACCGGGGCAGGATGGGGAGAGGAGGCTGCAGCACCATCAAACAATTACGAAGGTGGTAATTACCAGTTTAATGAAGTCTCAGGTTGAATCCTAAAAGCATCAAGATTCTTTCAAAGTRATATGTAACTGCTGCAGTGTTTGTCCTCTGGGGTATTCGCTCGGACAAAACATTTCCTTTCCCACAAGACCAACAGAATTTTGACGGGAGAAGAGGCAGCCTATGTGCAACTGCCCAGTGCTCTCGGTGCCWGACCTGTGACTGTGCAGAAACGCCCCAAAAAGCAGCTTTATTTGGGAAAAGACAGCCTGCTCTGAGCTTCTGAGGGTGCGGAGAGCCCAGYTTTCCTCATCGGAGAAGATTGTGGAGAGGAACACCAGAGGAGGGAGCGTGCCCTGCTTGGACACAGCCCCAAGGAAAGGTAGGGGGTTGGCACCAGAGTGCGGCCCTAGGCACTGCTCGTGTCTCCCTAGATATCCCCAAAGCCCTTCTTACTGCTCCCTCAGATGTCCTCAGTCGGGATGACTGSATTGATCCAACCCTCCCTCCACCCTCCCCTCACCCCCAGCCCTGCCATGGTCCCCCTGTCCTCAGCCCTGCTGTGCCACATCCCTTGGGGTCCCCTCTCTCTGTCACATCCCTTGGGGTCCCACTAACACCCTGTCCGCTCTGAACACAGCTGGGAATCGCATCCCCTCGCCCACCATGGAGCTGAAGCAGATGTCCCCACCTCCCTCATCTCCCATGATGGACACTGAAGGAGACGATCCCTGTGGGATCAACGCCATAGATGTGGCCATAGACGGTGTCACGCTGCTCGTCTGCCTCTGTGGGCTGGTTGGGAATGTGGCTGTCCTCTGGCTCCTGGGATTCCG
Source organism: Malurus melanocephalus (assembly GCF_030028575.1). NCBI lineage: Eukaryota > Metazoa > Chordata > Aves > Passeriformes > Maluridae > Malurus > Malurus melanocephalus. Next base: position 715,160 of record NW_026623542.1, read on the forward strand.
CATCCGCAGGAACCCCATCACCGTCTACATCCTCAACCTGGCTGTGGCTGACTTCACCCTCCTCCTCTTCATGGTGCCCACCTCTGTGCTCTACCTGCTGGATAATGTGTCCTGCTCCCCTGCTGTGCCCCTGCACTACCTGAGGCCCCTTTTCTTGCTGTTGCTGTTCTCCTACGACATGGGGCTGTACCTGCTGGCGGCCATCAGCATCGAGAGGTGTGCCTCGGTTCTCTTCCCCCTCTGGTACCGCTGCCACCGCCCCCAGCACCAGTCGTGGGTGGTATGTGCCCTGCTCTGGGTCCTCTCCATCACTGTCATGGCCACGGTGACTTCCCTGTGCCTGTCACCCAAGCACAAGCACRAGCACTGCCAGGTGGCTCTCATCTMCATGTACGCCCTCAMCTTSKTCATCTTTGCYYYACCCATGGTCATCTCCAATGTAATCCTCTTCATCAAGGTCCAGTGTGGCTCCAAGAGACAKCAGCCCAAGAGGCTCTACATCGTTATCTTCCTCACTGTGCTCTTCTTCCTCACCTTTGGAGTGCCCCTCAGCYTCTGCWATTTCCKGCAGCAGCTCACTGGCACCCCTRTGTCCTCCSAGGTKGTTTTCCTGCTCGCCTGCATCAACAGCAGCATCAACCCCTTCATCTACTTCTTGGTGGGGAGCTGCAGGAGGCACTGCTCCGTGGTGTCCTTCCAGATCGCCTTGCAGAGGGTCTTTGAGGAGACAGGGATCACCACATCCTCCAGCTGAGAGGCTCCTGTAGTCCCACCKGCTGTGCTGCCCACGTCAGCTTCATGCTCAGCTTGTGCCAGGTCACCCTCCTGCAGCTGTGTGTCAGGATGCATCCCATCCCTTATCCCATCCCATTGATCCATGTTGTATCTCATCATCTCACCCATCCTCATCCCATCCCCATCCCTACCCCTAACCTGATTCCCATCCCATCCTGAACCTATGATGTGCCCTTCCTGGTACCCATCCTCTCCCTTCTCTTCTCATCCCCATCCCCATCCCATCCACAACTGCATCCCCATTCTATCCCTATCCCATGCCATGCCATGCCATGCCATGCCATGCCATCCCATCCCGCAGGTTTCTCAGCTGGCGGCTGCTCCTCGGCTGCAAGCGCGGCCCGTCAGGCTCTGCTGCTCTCCAGTGGGCACATTTGGGATCGCCGGCATCCAGACCCCCCTGCGACCCGCTCCAGACCCCTCCAGACCCCTTCTAACATCCCCCAAAGCCCCTCGGGGCCGCTTTTGTCCCCGACAGCCCCGCTTCTGCCCCGCTCCACCCCAGACCCCCAGCAGTGTMTTTGGTCCTGCTGGCCACACTCCTCTGCCCTAATAAACGCTGGATGCACCCTTCTGCCGTCTCATGTTCTTTTCCAAGGGATGTGTGGGGGCTGGACACCGCAGGTAAAGCTCTGGAGGGGGGCGGGGGGCTTTCCAGAGGAACCGTCCCTGAAAACCGTCTGGGGTGAGCAACCGATGGCCAGGGATTGCAGCTTCAGACACGGGGCTGGGAGGGATGGGATGGATGGGAGAGGGGTGGGCTCCATGGGGGAGTGGGATGGGAGGCTGTGGGGTGAGTTTGGGATGTGGTGGGACTCGTGGCAATGCGTAGGATCTGGTGGGGCTGGAGGAAAGGTGTGGGATGTGGTGGGGACGGTTACTTCAGAGAAGCCACAGGGAGGGGGTGATGCCCCATGGAAGCCATGGTGACAAACACAGGTGTCACCCTGCTCCTGGAAGGGGGTGGCCGTGCTGAGGAGCACRGACTGCCCTTCCCTKGCAGCTGCACCATCCSAGCCTGCTGASRGAGAAACTGAAACAATGGGAGAGGGRGAATTCCTGAAGGYAAARASTSCTTTRCACYTGGCKMAMAACAMTGGAAWTARAAGATATTGTRGGAGATGTTTGCTGTGACACTCCCAGAGCAGCCAGCGGGGAATGCTGAGCCCCTGGGCCATCCTGTCCATGCCGGCTGTGCCRCTGCCATCCCAGCTCTGGGCACTGGGGATCATGTTTGCTGCAGGGAGCACAAGCCATGGCTGTGTCCCCTCCCTCCACCCCCATTCCCGGCTGGCAGCAGGAGCCAGAGGAAGGCGGCAAGCGCTGGCAGACGGGGCCAAGGCAGCTCAGGGTTCACGATGCTCTTTATTGATATCAGACCGSAGTGGGGTACAGGAACCAGGTGTCAGGCGTTTTTTTGGGATCACAGCCATGTTGGGAAGGTTCTCTTTGGGCGGAGAGTGTTCTGGGACCCATGAGGAAAAAGGAAAGCCATGCTCCAATGTGCTGCTTGCAGGCTCAGACCACCGTGTCTGTGCTGGCATCGGTGCTGCTGGCGGTGTTTTCTTCTGGCTCCCCCAAAACCCTCTGGAGGGAGAGCCGTGGGGACCCCACAGAGCAGGGCCTCCCACAGCTCCCCACGGAGAAGTAGATGACGAATTTGATGGTGCAGTGGATGCAGGTGAGCAGGAAAATAATCTCGGTGTACAGAGAGTTCACTGGCAGACGGTGGGAAATGCAGAGGTATGGAGGCAGAGCAAAGAGCACCATGAGGAAGACAGTGATGTCGAGCCTCTTGTGTTTCTGCTGCTGCTGGGAAGCACACTTGGACTTACAGAAGAGGGATATGCTGGACATGACCATGGAGGAAGCCCAGAAGAGAAAGCTTATGTAATGCATGATGCTGGAAATCATACGGAACGCATCACTCTCCGGGTTCAGGAACAGCGAAGTCAGCGTGGGAATGACAGCGATGGAGATGGCTCCTTGCATGGCACTCACCACCATCGACTGGTGCTGGGAACGCTGGCAGTGGCAGCGGAGAGGGCAGAAGATGGACCTGCACCTGTTGAAGCTGATGGCTGTGAGCAGGTACAGCCCCAGGTCGTAGAAGAACAGAAACAGCTGCTCAAGCAACGCTGCATACTTCATGGGCATGTTACGGAAGCAGGGTATCTCCCTCACCAGGAGGGTGCCAATGATGATGAGGAGGAGAAAAGCCGAGTCAGTGATGGCCATGTGGAAGATGTAGACAGTGATGGGTTTGCTGCGGCTGGAGAATCCAAGGAGGCAGAGGACAACCCCGTTCCCAGCCAGACCACAGAGGCAGACGAGCAATGTGACAAGTGACATGGTCACCTTAGCGTCATCCAACTTACATGGATCATATCTTTCAGTGGTTGAGTTGGGCAGTGGAGACACAGTGCTCATGTTCATGGATGGACAGTGGGCAGGCAGTGGGATGTGTCACCCAGCTGTGGTCACAGTGGATGGGCAGTCAGTGCTCAGAGAATCCCAGGATGGAGCATGCAGCTCCTCAGCAGCTCCCTGCAGTGGGAAGGATTCAGTGGAGAGAAGTGAGATGTGCAGGGGAGGAGAGCGGTGGAAATGGTGGTGTGGGAGAGGGAGGTGGGAGGGTTGGGATGTTCAGCAGGAGATGCAGAAGGGAAGCTCAGGGCAGAGGAGAGAGGAGCTGGGGAGGGCACTGCAGTCACTGGGAGAGGGTGGCAGGAACAGAGCAGCTGCTGAGGAGAGGAAGGAGGGGCAGGGATGAAGGAAAAGATTGCACTGACCTGTTGAGTGTGGGGCAGCAGCAGGCAAAGGGTGTCTGTCCGGATCAGCGGTGCTTCCTGGTACCTCTTGCTTGTTTTGTATCCTTATCCTGAAGTGGATCCTCCAAGGTCCATAACACGAAGAAGAATATCGATCTGCTGTGCTGGTGTTGCTCTCTGAGACTCAGCAGAGTCAGAAATTGCATCTTTGGCTTCATCAGAACTCCACTTCCTTGGGATTGTTTACCTTTCTTTTTTTTTTTTTTTTTTT
>NW_026623542.1:721048-722378 GCF_030028575.1 Malurus melanocephalus
TCTTTTTTTTTTATTTTTTTTTTTTGTAAGCAAACCACTGAGTTGTAAATTAAATAGCAGTAACATGGAGCTCAGGCAATTTACATAATTTAGTTTTCAGGATAGCTCATGGTAACTATAAGCATTATTGAAAATGCCTGTTCATGGTCAGTACCTTTCCAGGGTAAACATAAGTTTACCAGGATTTTTTGAAGTGCAGCCTTACTCAGAAAAATGATAACATTGTATTTAAAACATGCTCAGTTCAGAGATGGCAAGACAGCTTCTAGTGATTGTCATTACAATAGATCCAAGATATAAATAATTAAGGACATAATTATATAATACTGCCATGATTTTGCACATTTAACTTTGTGAGTTCAGTGGGAGGACTGAGGCACGCACCTAAGCAGCCACAGTCACAGCCTTCACTGACCCCAAAGGAGTGAGCTACTGTATACTGCACTGTTCCCTTTCTCCACAAGAACAGAGGGCATCAGAAAACTCAATCACTGAGCAGAGAGCACAACATTCATGTGCAAGTCCCCTCCATGAGATGCTGTCACTTTTAATCACTCTTCTGGGCCATCAGTGTACTCAAGGAAGAAGAAATACACTTGAATCACTGAACAGCTGTACTGGTTTGAAATGCTCTCACATAAATCTTCATGGCCAAACAATCACCTTCAAATTGTGTGATTAAAGCTGTACAAGTGAACAGGTAAAACTGGCACTGTTCTGTATGGCTTCACAGTAGAAAATCTTGAGAAAATTATATCCAGCTCCTGAATAGCTTCTGCAGATAATACACATGGGGTCAAGCCTAGCATGGCCTTATGCAGTTAATTAGTCCTAGAAACTTTTCTAAATCATGCAATGTTTTGACATCAGTTAATTATTATTACCTTATGTTTGTCCAGTTAGTGATCACCATAAATATTCTGAGATCTACTGAATTTGTCAAGGCTTTCTGCACCCATGCTGAGTAAAATTAAAATGCTCTGAGGGGATAGCCCAAAAATAACGTAATAAATGCTACTTTCCCAGTCTCTTATGGAATAAGCAAAAGGGCGTAGTCCAGCAACTAACAGGAGACAGTGTGCTGCCTGAAACGAGTTGCTTTGGCATCCCAAGGACACAGAGCTGGGCTATCAGACATTCCCCTGTTGTGGGTTAAGATTTTCCCCCCTTTTGTTCCCTTTCTTTGTGAATTTTTTCTTCCCCATTTGTTGCTGGGATACACTAATTGCCAGGTCATCCTTTTGATGGCTGGGCCATTAATGAAGACAAGATACCTATGCCCCACCTAAATGGTCTTGCTAAGCTCTGGGAGGGTGTTTTTGTGTGGTGG
>NW_026623542.1:723818-727947 GCF_030028575.1 Malurus melanocephalus
CTCTGCAGCCCTACCTGGTGCCAGCTTGGTCTCTTCCCATCAGCCGGGAATGCAGGGCCGGCTCTGCGGGACAGAAGGGGAAGGATGCTCCGGGCCATCCCAACCCCTCTCCTGCCATCTGGAGGCACCAGCCCCACAGAGATTTGGGAAATCACCGCTGCCCCATGCTGGGTGTGTCCCCAGGGCTCAACCTGTGACACCCTGTGCAGGCAAGAGATCCCTCAAAACACCGTGAAACTCCTCTGCTGAGCCAAAGGAGACGCAGTTTATTCCCTGGGGCCGAGGCACTGAGGGTCATTCCATGGGCAATGGAGCTGGGGAACAGGACTGAGCCCGGCTGCCCTGCTCAGAGCCGTGTGGAACCGGGAGGGAGGAGGAAAGCCACGCTCCAATGTGGTCCCTGCAGAGCATCCCTCCCACATCACCCGTGGCAATGCCCCTGCTCCCTTCTCCTGCAGGATTGCAGTGCAGGAGGGGATCCTGTGGGTATTTATTGATCAGGTGAGTCAAGGAATCCCTCAGCCACTGTCCCGGGGTCCTTCAGCAGTGCAGGGGAAGGGATCAACAGGCTCAGAGCCTGTGTCCATGGTGGCATCATTGCTGTGGGCAGAGTTTTCTTCTGGCATCTCAAATATTCTCTGGAGGGTGGCCCTCTGGGTCTTCATGGAGCAGTGCCTACAGCAGCTCTCCATGCTGCAGGGCCTCCTCCAGCTTCCCACCAAGGCATAGATGAAGGGTTTGATGGTGCTGTGGATGCAGGTGAGCCAGAAAACCACGTGGGACGACAGAGCAATGTAGCCCAACTGCTGCAGGAAATTGCAGATGCTCACACGGTGAGCAAAGAGCACAATGAGGAAGATAACGATGTCAGCCTTCTCAGGTTGCTGCTGCTGGGGGACACACTTGACATGAACAATGACGATTGTGCTGGAAATGACCATGGGTGCAGCAGAGAGGAAGAGGCTGAGGGTGCACATGGAGATGAGAGCCACCCGGCAGTGCTCGTGCTCCTGTGACTGGCACAGGAAAGCAACTGTGGGATTTAAAGTGATGACAGCATAGAAGAAGGCCCTGCCACTTCAGAGCTCTCATTACCACCCTCACCACATCCTCAGGAAGCTGACAAGTGCAGCAGAGGGGGAAGAGGGTGTGCCTGCACCTCTCTGGGCTGATGAACGTCAGCCGGAACAGTCCCATCTTGTAGGAGAACAGCGACAGCTGGAAAAGGAAGCTCATGTACACGGGGGACATGATAATAGAGCAGGACACATCCTCCAGCAGGAAAAACGGGATGGAGAGGATTGTGAAGATGAGGAAGAGGAACGGGCGTCCTGCTGGAGGAATCCAGCAGTTCAGTGGTATAAAGTACAATATCAGAGAATCCAGGTCAGATCCACCCCAAAGACACTTGCTCTGATATCTCCACGATCAATCCTTTTCTTCTCCAGCTGTTTTCCCCCTCCAGCTCTGTGCCCTGCCCCTGCTACCTGTTTCATTCTTCCCCTTCTGCACCGCTGATTTTGGGTTCTGCCTCTTGCTGAGAGCCTTTGGCTCCTCTGCCTTTGCCCTCAGCCCCTCTCTCCTCTCAATTGTGCCAGCAGCAGCACCCACCCTATGATTTCCTTCCTGGCTGGGAGCTGGGCAAGGCACTCCCCTCTCTCTGTCTCTCAGTGCTGCCTTTCAGAGGGCTTTTGAGGATGTGCCAGAGCCCCGGAATAGGGAAAACGCTGAGGAATCATCAAAAAGTGGAATCATGAAATAGAAGCATAATATATCCTGAGCTTGAAGGGGCTCATGATCATCAAGTTCAGCTTCTGGCCCTGCACAGGACATCCCAACAATCCCACTCTGTGCCTGACAGTGCTCTCCAAATGCTCCCTGAGCTCTGTTGGGCTGGTGATGTGTCCAGCAGGGCTACTCCCGCCTGGGCTGGATTCTGGATGGCGTGAGGAATCATCATGGAATGGTTTGGGCTGGAAGGAACCTTAGAGATCATCTCATGCCAACCCTTCTGACATGGGCAGGGACACCCATGGAACATTTCTGTTTGAAGTCTTTGTTTTGAATTTTTCCAATTCAATATGTCTGGGTTCTCTCTGTCTCCAAAATGAGCTTCCCCACCCTGTGGAATATTAAAATGGAGTTTCCAAGGCCAAGAGCTTTTCCCTGTGGGTTTTCTTGGTGTGTTTGCTCTAAAAACAGCGTGCAACCGGATCAGAAATCCTTGCACAGCAGTGCAGAACAATTTCTCTGCAGTTCCTGTCCTTCTCCAGCAGGTTCTGGCACAAGGGAAGACCCTGTGGAGATTTCACATGGAGCTTTGTTGCCCAGGTTCATGGGCAGGTGTTTGGGATGGCCTCTGGAAGGCTTTCCCCAAAATGCACACTGCTTTGGGGGCTGTGGGCTGCCTTGGGGGCTGTCAGCACACACGGGGCTGGAGCTGGATCAGCCTCTGCAGGATCCTCCCACTTTTCTTGGCATGTCTGGATGGTTTTAACTCCAGTGCTGTTGTAACCATGACCCCAGGCCTGGCTCCACTCCTGGTGCCTCTGCTGCTCCTCCTTGTGGTAAGGCACTATAAGGCCTAGGCCTGATAAGGGCAGAGAAGATCTGTAAAGGTTCTGGAACATTCTGCACCGTTGGCCACTGTTGGCCGACAGCCGGCAGGTGCTGTAACAGTTCCAGTCGGGTCTGTCTCGAGTACCCTCAAGGCCGTGAGAAACACCAGTGTAACTCTATGGCCAGGGGAGTCAGCACGCGCCTCCTGCAACGGCAGAACTGCCATATAAGGGATTTTATGGCGTTAACAAGGGCTTCTGAACATTAAGCTACCATTATCTGTGTTACAAAAAAGTGTAACGTTTAACTGCCGTCACCATTACGAGCCAAGGATATAAAACCCCCTGTATCGCACAATAAAGTTGAAGAGATAGCACGTTCAGCCACGTCTACGAGGTTGTTTATGTGTCTCTCCCATCTCCCCGCAAATGGCCGCTCCGACACCTCCTCTGGGGAAAACAAGGGGAGCAGGGGTGAAATGAAAATGAACCTGCCTGGAGACTGGGCCAAGGTTGGGTTTTCCTTGGGAAGAGGGAGAGGGAAGGAGAAGGGGACTTTTCATGGCAAAGAGCCTCTTAAGGGGTGGTGGCAGCATTTTCCCTGCTTCTCTCTCCCCTCCATGCCTTCCAGCCCCTGCTGTCAAAGATCAGGGGGATGGGCTGGGAATATCAGGGTGGTGAAACACTGGCACAGGTGTCACAGAGAAACTGTGACTGCCCCATTGCTGGGAGTTTTCCAGGACAGGTTGGATGAGGCTTGGATCAAACTGCTCTGCTGGAAGATGTCCCTGCCCATGGCAGGGGTTGGAACAGGATGGTCTGTAAGGTCTCTTCCAACCCAAACCATTCTAGGATTGCACGAAAAACAAAAAGCTCAGTTTGGGATTGTCCTGGGTGACACTGGAGATGAGGAAGGTGCTTGGAAGTAGAAAAAGAACATGGAAGGATCCTGGTCCTTCTGCACTTGCCCTGTTAGAAACTCTGTGTGTGATTGGAGTCCTTTTCCACACAGGAGGATGTACTTCAGAAAGTTTCCACATTCCAGTGGACAGGAAAATGGGAGACAGTCAGGGAAATCACTCTCTGCTGCGGGAGTTACTCTGTTCTGTTAATTATTAACAATTCCGTTAATAATGATTTTTAGATGTTTAATCTCAGTGTGTCTACAAAGCATGAGTCACCACCCATGGATTTCACTTTTACTACCTATTGCAGTTTAGAACACTGGCCAAAAGCCAGGCACCCACAACACCTGCTCACTCGCTCTCCCCCACCACCACTGTGCAGAGAAGAGCAAACGAAGGAAAAAAAGTTAACAAAAGTGTTCATGAGTTGAGATAAGGAACACTTGATGGACAAAACAGACACCATTTAAGTTACAAAGTGAATTTATTACTAACAAAGTCAGAGGAGGAGAAGGAGAAATAAAATAAAACCCTCAAAGACACCGATCTTCCGATCTTCTCACTCCCTCTCCCTTTCCCACCGAGAGTACAAGGCAGGGAGGGTGAACAGGGTGTGGGGTTGGTCAGTTCAGGGTGTGGGGTTGGTCAGTTCAGGGTGTGGGGTTG
>NW_026623542.1:728832-732218 GCF_030028575.1 Malurus melanocephalus
TGGGCTGCAGGGGGACAGCCTGCTCCACCATGGTCACCATGGGCTGCAGGGGGACAGCCTGCCCCACCATGGTCACCATGGGCTGCAGGGGGACAACCTGCCCCACCATGGTCACCACGGGCTGCAAAGGAATCCCAGCTCCGGCACCTGGAGCAGCTCCTTCCCCTCCTTCTCCACTGACCTTGGTGTCTGCATCCCTCACATGTTCTCACCTCCTCCTCTGGCAAAACTAGTGTGTATCCCCCTTTGTTTTGATTTCTTCTGCAATATGTTTTCACAGAGGTGTAACCACCATCTCCAATTGGCCCAGGTTTGGTCAGTGGCATGTCCATCATCCTCAGAGCCAACAGCAATTGGCTCTGCCGGACATGGTAGAAGCCTCCAGAAGCTTCTCACAGGAGCCATTTTTTGGCCCCCCGACTTCCAAAAACTGGGCCAGGAAAACCAACACACTTCCCTATCCAGAAGTCATGGAATGTTGGTTTTCCCAGGATTTCAGGCAGTGGGAAAAGGAGGGACACTTCCCCTCCAGTAAGAGATGTCAGTGCTGCTCAGGTCTCTCCCGGGAGGAATGGGGAGCTCTTGGCACTGTCAGCATCATCCCAACCATTGCAGGCACCTCCCCTAGGAACAGATCGTGTATGAGATGGGTACCTGCCCTCCTCAGAAAAGACAGAGGATATAGAATGAGAGAAAAATGAAGAAACGAACCATTTTTTATGCTGTTCAGCAGGGCCAAGCTCTGCAGCAAAGCGTGGATGTTGCTTATTAAACAAATCTTGCTGTCAGAATCACACTGGGAACTAACATAAGAAATAAATCCAAGTCTGATTTAGGGGTAGTAACAAAAGGAAAAAGTTCAGTATAATCTGGATTTTGGCTGAAGCTGCTGTGCAGAGTCGCTGTTCAGTTCCTCCTGAGCATGGCCAGGGTCAGGACAGAGGTGGTCAAGGGTTTCCTTGGACATTGATGCTGAGGAACCAGAGGACTGCCCTATTCTGCAGAACAGCATCATAAACCCCCAATTTTTGTACAATTAAATGGCCCAAGCATCTGGTGATGTGAATTTCCATATTTTGAGCTCTTTTTGGTCACAGGCACAAGGCTTCAGTGGAGTTCAGCATCGACCCTGCAGTTTACTCAGAATGATTTAATTCTGGAATTACAGAATGTGACAAATTCCCCCATCAGCAGAAGGGAATGTTGCTGTTCCTGCCCAGCTCTGCAGCCCTACCTGGTGCCAGCTTGGTCTCTTCCCATCAGCCGGGAATGCAGGGCCGGCTCTGCGGGACAGAAGGGGAAAGATGCTCCGGGCCATCCCAACCCCTCTCCTGCCATCTGGAGGCACCAGCCCCGCAGAGATTTGGGAAATCACCGCTGCCCCGTGCTGGGTGTGTCCCCAGGGCTCAACCTGTSACACCCTGTCCAGGCAAGAGATCCCCCAAAACACCGTGAGACTCCTCTGCTGAGCCAAAGGAGACGCAGTTTATTCCCTGGGGCCGAGGCACTGAGGGTCATTCCATGGGCACTGGAGCTGGGGAACAGGACTGAGCCCGGCTGCCCTGCTCAGAGCCGTGTGGAACCGGGAGGGAGGAGGAAAGCCACGCTCCAATGTGCTCCCTGCAGAGCATCCCTCCCACATTGCCCGTGGCAATGCCCCTGCTCCCTTCTCCTGCAGGATTGCAGTGCAGGAGGGGATCCTGTGGGTATTTATTGATCAGGTGAGTCAAGGAAACCCTCAGGCACTGTCCCGGGGTCCTTCAGCAGTGCAGGGGAAGGGATGAACAGGCTCAGAGCACCGTGTCCTTGGTGGCATCATTTCTCCTGGGAGTATTTTCTTCTGGCTCCTCAAAAACCCTTTGGAGTGATTCCCTGAGGGACCCCACAGAGCAGGGTCTCCAACACCTCCCCACCAAAAAGTAAATGAAGGGTTTCATGGTGCTGTTGATGCAGGCGATCAGGAAAAGAAACTTGGAGGACACAGGGGTGTAACCGAGCTGCTGCAGGAAATTCCAAAGGGTGAGGACGAGACTGAAGAGCACCATGAGGAAGATGGCGATGTCGCGCCTTTTGCGTTGCTGCTGCTGGGAACCACATTTGGCCTTAATGAAGTAGATCGTGGTGGAAATGACTGTGGATGCAGCACGGAGGAGCAGGATGACAGTGAAAATGGAGAAGAGAGCTGCCCAGCAGTGCTGCTGCTCATGTGATGGGCACAGAACTGTCACTGTGGGAATGACAGTGATGAGAGCGAAGAAGGCCCAGAGTTCCATGCCCATCAACACCCACAACAGGCGCTTGGGGAGGTGGCAGCGGCAGAGGAGCTCACAGAGCTTGTCAATGCCCGTTGCTATGCCGAAGTCTGTTAGCCAGAACAGCACCCAGTAGTAGGAGACCATTGACAGCTGGAAAAGGAAGCTCAGGTACACCAGAGGCACAGTTGGAGAGCAGGACATATCCTCCAGCAGGAAAAGCAGGGAAGAGGGCACCGTGAAGACAAGGAAGAGGAAATCAGCTACACCCAAATGAAAGATAACACTGTTAGTGCTTTCCAGTCTGAGGAGGCAGAGCACAGCCCCATTCCCAAACAGCCCACAGAGGCAGATGAACAGCATGGCACTGTGGATGGCCACATTGGTGATATCTGCCTCACATGGATCTTCAGTGGGTGAGGTGGGAGGTGTGGACATGGTGCTCATCTCCATGGATGGACGCTGGGCAGGCAGTGGGATGTGGCCCCTGGCTGTGGTCACTGTGGATGGGCAGTCAGTGCTTGGAGAATCCCAGGATGGACCATGCAGCTCCTCAGCAGCTCCCTGCAGTGGGAAGGATTCAGTGGAGAGAAGTGAGATGTGCGGGGGAGAAGGGAGGGTTGGGGATATTCAACAGGAGACTGATAATGAACAGAGAAAATAAAAAAATATTCAGTTCTGCTGAAGCTGCTGAAAGACCAGATGAACAAAAAGATAAAAGGATGTAAAAGCAGGCACACATGATGATAAATGTGGCTGGAACCAGTGAAGAAACAGATAAGGAGGCCTGCAGTGGTTTTGGGTCAAGTTCTGTAACAAGAAACAACAGCACATGGGCAAAGGAAAAGTTCAAGTCAAGGTCACCTTTAATATCACAGCACTCAGTGAATGCAACCACCAGAGACCCCTCTCCATGATCCTCCAGGACCATGAAAGGACTCCCAGTAGGAGATTGATGCATGGAAATTAGATCTGGGCAAGTGGTGTTTATGCATCAGATAAGAAACACATTTTAATGACTGTGATTGTTATAATGGCTAAAATCCTGTTGTAAAGTCTCAGCACACAGAGAACAAGAAGAGATCCATCTGTGTGTCCTACGGGGGTGTTGTGGTTTGAGCCCTGGCCGAAGCC
>NW_026623542.1:732468-735424 GCF_030028575.1 Malurus melanocephalus
GGGGGGGGAAGTGGATGGGGAAGGAAAGGAAAAATGAAGGGAAACAAACTAAAGAAAAGTGGACATTTTAAGACACCTGTGCAGGGGATGGGACTAACAACCTAAGAGCTAATATGGCAGCTGCAAACTACCTTGTTTTGGACTCTTTTTAAGTACAAGACCATAAATCATCACAGAGGGAAACCAACCTGTGCAATCGGCCCAGGCCTGACCAGCAGCCTGTCCATCACCCTCAGAGCCACCACAGAACACAGGGGGGCAGGGCTCCTTGATGGAGAAGAAACAGAAAGTTTCCAGAACTTTCTCACAGGAGCCATCTTTGTGGTTTCTTGGTTCCAACCCTCCGCCACCAAGAAACGGACCAAGCAAAACCACCATAGAGGGTAAAGAATTCCTGCCTCCAAATGCCTCCCATTGTGTATTTCTGGCCCATTTCAGTATCAATATGCAGAAGGAAAGCTCAGGGCAGAGGAGGGAGCACCTGGGGAGGCCACTGCAGTCACTGGGAGAGGGTGGCAGGAACAGAGCAGCTGCTGGAGGAGAGGAAGGAGGGGCAGGGAAGAAGAAAAAGATTGCACTGACCTGTTGAGTGTGGGGCAGCAGCAGGCAAAGGGTGTCTGTCCAGATCAGCGGTGATTCCTGGCATCTCTTGATCTTTTTTTCGGATCCTTATCCTAAAGTGGATCCTCCCAGGTCAGTTACATAAAGGAGAAAGTGCCCAGATCTTCAGGACGTCCCCACTCCAACCCTGTTGACTCTGCTTCATGCCCTGTCCCTGGCGCTCCCAAAGACTCGTTGGGATCAAAGGGCAGTCGGAAATGGTTTACAACTTTGGCTCTGTCACAGCTGCACAGCCTTGGAATTATTGACTTTTTTTTCCTCAAAAAAAGGGCCATTGTTCAGAAGTCGCATTTTGTGATTGGCTCTTCATTTCCTCCTGATTAGAAACACTCCTTCCCTGTGGAATGTCCCATTCTCCAACTGCCTTCCCTCTCCTGACAGGTTTCTACCATTCCTCGTTTCTCTTCTCTGAAGGCTCATGGTCCCTCCACCAGCAGAGGGATGCTGGTGCTGCTGGTGGCACTGGAATGCTGGTGGTGCTGGCAGTGCTGGGGAGGCAGCTGGGTGCTTCTCACTCTCATTCAGAATCACTCTCATTCTGGGAAAATCATCAGGATCATTGCAAAATCCTCCCCTGGGCCCAAGGAGGCTGAGCCAAGAATTCCTATTTTTTTTTCATTTTAATGCAGGCTCACACAGCTCAAGAGAAGAACAGCAGGGAGATGTTTGCAGCCAGGTTCTCAGCACTCAGAGCCCACATTAATTACTGCCTTACTACCTTAATGATGCAATGAAAGCTATTACGGACCAGATTTTTGGGCAATGTGATCCCCTCCCAGCCCTTCATAAGCAGCTCATCCTCCTCCCCTCCATCAGTCTTGGGAGCACTTGTGGGTGCTTTTATCTGATCCCACCCCTTTGCCAGCAGGGACACCTTACACCAGACCAGGTTGCTTCAAACCCCATCCAACGTGGTCTGGAACAGTGCCAGGCATGCAGGGGCAGTCACAGCTTCTCTGGGAAACCTGTGCTGGGGCCTCTCCACCCTCACAGGGAAGGATTTCTCCCTAATATCCAATCAGAACCCACCCTCTATCAGTGGGAAGCCATTCCCCCTTGTCCAGTGTCCCTCTCCACCTCCCCTGGAGTCCCTTTAGCTCATGGATCATGAACTGTTTACCATTGAAAGGGTTGTCCTGGAGAGGGGATGTGAGATTCCATAGCTTGGGACATGAATGCGGTGTTGGAAGGGAAGGGAGGAGGCAGTTCTGGTCCCAGGGTCTCCACAAATGCCAGTTTCCAGCAGGAGCATCCCAGCTCCCAGACACATCAGCCTGGGTAGGAATAATCTCACCTCATTCTATCTTTCTAGGAATTCCATGGAATTCATTGTAGACTGCTCTCTGACTCCCAAGAGAGGAGGAACGCTATTCAAATGAAACCTCAAACTTTCTAAGGGTTGTAGCCAAGAGAGCAGCATTAATTGACCTCTACTTAGAAAAAATTGCATTCCTGAAATCCTAAATCATCACTCTGCCCTGTGCCTGTGCTCCAGCTCATGCATAGAATTTATTATTCCATGAATCCTCTTGGAAACTATAGGATGAAGGTCGAGTACCACTGAAATTGTGGTGTACAAGTTGTAAAACTACGTTTGAATCAGGAATCAAAATGTTGTAGTACAGAGTCCTAAGGATGCCCCTCAGGAATAACAGGGGTCAAGGTGAGACAGTCCAAAGACAAGGTTTTGGGATTGGGGTTCATTTAAAATGAAAGAGGAACCTGACACAGAGACAAACTGCTTTTCCCACAGGGCTCCTTCCTGAGGCTCTCTCCTATCACTCATTTCCTGCACAAAGCCAAGAGCAGATCAGAAGCAGAGCCCTGATACCGGCAAAGGCTCTGAAATAGTTCCCTGTTTGTGAGAGCCCTGGAGAACGTGAGCCAGCACGGAGAAAAGGGGGTGTGGAAGGGCCTGGGGCTGACCCCACGCCGGACACTGCCCCGGCTCAGCCGCTGGGTTTGGCTCCCCTTTCCCCAGGGATCATCCCAGGGAACCTCTCGGAGATCCCAGCCCAGGGACAGCAGCTGGGGTGTGTGAGCTGATGTGACCCCACAGCGTGCCTGCTGCAGGGAAATTCTCCAGGCTGTGAGAGGGAACAAGGTCACACTTCTCTTTTATCTTTATCAGTGCCCTGCTCATTGGGGTGGGAACTGGTTATTAATTTTAGGGGAAACTGTGTTCTCTAGGGTGTCTAAAGCCATAAAAATTGTGGGAAAAGGCATGGGAGATAATTTTGTAACACGTGTCCTGCTGAAGGGATCCAGCAGCTCAGTGGTATTGTTGCCTTGAAAGGCCAGTTTTTAATAATGACACAGACACAGTTAAGGGGAT
>NW_026623542.1:737864-739903 GCF_030028575.1 Malurus melanocephalus
TGGAGCTGGGGAACAGGACTGAGCCCGGCTGCCCTGCTCAGAGCCGTGTGGAACCGGGAGGGAGGAGAAAAGCCACGCTCCAATGTGCTCCCTGCAGAGCATCCCTCCCACATCGCCCGTGGCAATGCCCCTGCTCCCTTCTCCTGTGGGATTGCAGTTCAGGAGAGTGATCCTGTGGGTATTTATTGATCAAGTGAGTCAAGGAAACCCTCAGCCACTGTCCCGGGGTCCTTCAGCAGTGCAGGGGAAGGGATCAACAAACTCAGAGCACCCTGTCCATGGTGCCATCATTTCTGTGGGCAGTGTTTCCTTCCGGCTCTTCAAAGACCCTCTGGAGGGATTTCCTGAGGGATCCCACAGAGCAGGGCCTGCTGCACCTCCCCAGCAAGAAGTAGATGAAGGGTTTGATGCTGCTGTAGATGCAGGCGAGCAGAAAAAAAACGTGGGAGGACACAGTGATGTAACCAAGGTGCTCGAGGAAGTTCCAAAGGGTGAGGAGGAGAATGAAGAGCACAATGAGGCAGACGGCGATGTCGCACCTTTTCAGTTGCTGCTGCTGGGAGCAAAATTTGGCCTTCATGAATTTGATTGTGGTGGAAATGAGCATGGGTGCAGCAAGGAGGAGCAGAATGACAGTGAAAATGGAGATGAGAGCTGCCCGGCACTGCTGCTGCTCATGTGATGGGCACAGGAAAGACACTGTGGGAGTGACTGTGATGAGAATGAAGAAGGCCCAGCGTTCAATGCCCGACAGCACCTGGAACAGGCGCTTGGGGAGGCAGCAGTGGCACAGGACCTCACAGAGCTTGGCAATGGCTGTCGCAATGTCCAAGTCTGTCAGCCAGTACAGCATCCAATACTGGGAGACCACTGAGAGCTGGAAAAGGAAGCTCAGGTAACCCAGGGGCACAATTGGAAAGCAGGACAAATCCTCCACCAGGAGCAGCAGGGGAGAGGGCACCGTGAAGAGAAGGAAGAGGAAGTCAATGACAGCCAGGTGAAAGATATCACTGTCAGTGAGTTCCAGGTTGAGGAGGCAGAGCACAGCCCCGTTCCCAAACAGCCCACACAGGCAGATGAGCAGCATGACACTGTGTATGGCCACATTGGTGACATCTGTCTCACATGGATCCTCAGTGGGTGAGGTGGGAGGTGGGAACACGGTGCTCACCTCCATGGATGGATGCTGGGCAGGCAGTGGGATGTGGCTCCTGGCTGTGGTCAGAGTGGATGGGCAGTCAGTGCTTGGAGAATCCCAGGATGGACCATGCAGCTCCTCAGCAGCTCCCTGCAGTGGGAAGGATTCAGTGGAGAGAAGTGAGATGTGCAGGGGAGAAGGGAGTTGGAAATTGTGGGGTGGGAAGTTGGGGATATTCAATAGGAGACTGATAATGAACAGAGAAAATAAAGAATATTCAGTTCCCCTGAAGCTGCTGAAAGACCAGGTGAGCAAAAAGATAAAAGGATATGAGAGCAGTCACACAAGATAATAAATGTGGCTGGAACCGGTGAAGAAACAGCCAAGGAGGCCTGCAGTGGTTTTGGGGCAAGTTCTGTAACAAGAAGCAATAGCACATGGCCAAAGGAAAAATACAAGGCAAGGTCACCTTTAATATCACAGCACTCAGTGAATGTGACCACCAGAGACCCCTCTCAATGAACCCCCAGGACCATGAAAGGACTCCCAGTAGGAGATTGATGCATGGAAATTAGATCTGGGCAAGTGGTGTTTATGTATCAGATAAGAAACACATTTTAATGACTGTGATTGTTATAATGGCTAAAATCTGTTGTAAAGTCTCAGCACACAGAGAACAAGAAGAGATCCATCTGTGTGTCCTACGGGGGTGTCGTGGTTTGAGCCCTGGTGAAGCCAAAGCAGCCAGGACAGTTCCCCCCATCCCTGAGGAGGCAGAGGAGAAGAGCAAAAGCCTAATTAACAAGCAAAATTTATGGCATGGAGATAAGAGAAGGTATTTTTTGAAAGAGATTTTTTTCCACACTCCAGACATGGTCAAACAGGCTGAAAAACTTAAGTT
>NW_026623542.1:740045-743680 GCF_030028575.1 Malurus melanocephalus
GGGGGGTGGGGAGTGGGGAGGAAAGGAAAAATGAGGGGGAACAAACTAAAGAAAAATGGACATTTTAAGACACCTGTTCAGGGGATGTGACTAACAACCTAAGAGCTAACATGGCAGCTGCAAACTACCTTGTTTTGAATTCTTTTTAAGTACAGGACCATAAATCATCACAGAGGTGTAACCAACCTGTGCAATCGGCCCAGGCCTGACCAGCAGCCTGTCCATCACCCTCAGAGCCATCACAGAACACAGTGGCAGGGCTCCTTGCTGGAGAAGAAACAGAAAGCTTCCAGAACTTTCTCACAGGAGCCATCTTTGTGGTTTCTTGGTCCCATCCCCCCCCACCAAAAAAATGGACCGAGCAAAACCACCATAGGGGGTAAAGAATTCCTGTCTCCTAATGCTTCCCATTGTGTTAATTCTGGCCCATGTCAGTATCAATGTGCAGGAGGGAAACTGAGGGTAGAGGAGAGAGGAGCTGGGGAGGGCACTGCGGTGACTGGGAGAGGGTGGCAGGAACAGAGCAGCTGCTGGAGGAGAGGAAGGAGGGGCAGGGAGGAAGGAAAAGATTGCACTGACCTGTTGAGTGTGGGGCAGCAGCAGGCAAAGGGTGTCTGTCCAGATCAGCGGCGCTTCCTGGCATCTTTTGATCTTTTTTCGGATCCTTATCCTAAAGCAAATCCTCCCAGATCAGTAAATAGAGCAGAAAGAGCCCAGATCCCCAGGAGGTCCCCATTCCTGTCCCACCAGCTCCTCTCCGTGTCCTGTACTGGTGTCGCTCCCCAAGATTTGGTGGAGTCACGAGGGAGTCGGAAATTGCATCTTTGGCAACATCAGAGTTTGACTTCCTCTGAGTTACTTGTCTTCATTTTTGGTTTCTTTTTCTTTTTGCTGCTGAGGAAGTAGGTTTTGCCAGGAGCTGCACATTCAGATATTTGTTAACAGCTCTTCATTTCCTCCAGATTAGAAACATTCCTTCCCTGCAGAATGTCCCAATCTCTGACTGCCTTTCCTCTCCTGACAGGTTTTGACCATTCCTCGTTTCTGTTCCCTGAAGGGTTCATGGTCCCTCCAGGAGCAGAGGGATGCTGGTGCTGCTGCTGGCACTGGAATGCTGGTGGTGCTGGCAGTGCTGGGGAGGCAGCTGGGTGCTTCTCAGAAACAGCTCCCATTCTGGGAAGAGCACTGAGATCATTGAGAAACCTCCCCTCGCTTACTTCCCAAGGATGCCAAGAATTCCCATTGCTTTCATTCTAGAGCAGGCTGTAACAGCCCAAGGGAAGGACAGCAGAGAGTTGTTTACAGCCGGGTTGTCAGCACTCAGAGCCCACATTTATTACTCCCAATCCCTTTAATGATGCAATGAAATCTCTTAGGGACCAGATTTTGGGGTGCTGTGATCCCCTCCCAGCCCTTCACCAGCAGCTCATCCTCCTCCTCCTCAGTCTTGGGAGCACTTGTGGGTGTTTTCATCCGATCCCAGCCCTTTGCCAGCAGGGACACCTTCCACCAGACCAGATTGCTTCAAACCCCATCCAACGTGGCCTGGAACACTTCCAGGCATGCAGGGGCAGCCACAGCTTTTCTGAGAAACCTGTGCCAGGGCCTCCCCACCCTCAGAGGGAAGGATTTCTCTCTAACATCCAATCTGAACCCACCCTCTATCAGTGGGAATCCATTCCCCCTTGTCCAGTGTCCCTCTCCAGCTCTCCTGGAGCCCCTTTAACTCATGGATCATGAACTGTTTGCCATTGAAAGGGTTGGCCTGGTGAGGGGATGTGAGATTCCATAGCTGGGGACATGAATGCGGTGTTGGAAGGGAAGAGAGGAGGCAGTTCTGGTCCCAGGGTCTCCACAAATGCCAGTTTCCAGCAGGGGCATCCCAGCTCCCAGGCACATGCCAGTCTGGGCAGGAATAATTTCAACTCATTCCAGCTTTCTAGGAATTCCATGGAATTCACTGTCGGCTGCTATCTGACTCCCAATGGAGAATGGGAGAGGATTCAGATGAAACCTCGAGCTTTCTAAGGGTTGTATCCAAGAGAGCACCATTGATTCACCTCTTCTCAGAAAAATTTACATTCCTGAAGTCCTAAATCATCCCTCTGCTCTGTGCCTGTGCTCCAACTCATGCACAGAATTTATTATTCCATRAACGCTCTTGGGAACTGCCCAAAGAAGGTTAAATATCACTGAAATTGCATCGTACAAGTGGGAAAACTACATTTGAACCAGGAATCAAAATGTTGTAGTGCAGGGTCCTAAGGATCTTCCCCAGGAATGAGAGGGGGCAAGTTCAGACAGATCAAACAAAAGATTTCAGGGTTGGGGCTGCTTTAAAACAAAAGAGGAACCTGACACAGAGACAAAATGCTTTTGCTAGGAGGAATGGGGAGCTCTCAGAACTGTCAACAGATGGCTCATCCCAACCATTGCAGGCACCTGTCTTAGGAACAGCTCTGGTATGAGACAGGTACCTGCCCTCTGCAGACAAGGAAGAGGATTTAGAATGGGATAAAATAAGGAAATGAGCCATTTTTTTCTGCTGTTCACCAGGGATAGGTTTTGCAGAAAAGCCTRGATGTTGTTTATTCAACAAATTCTGGCATCAGAATTACCACATTGAGAACAAATAAAAGAAATAAATCCAAATTTGATTCAGGGGTAGTAATAAAAGGAAAAAGTTCAGTACAATCTGGATTTTGGTTGAAGGTTCTGTACAGAGTCACTGTTCAGTTCCTCCTGAGCATGACCAGGGTCAGGACAGAGATGGTCAAGGGTTTCCTTGGACATTGATCCTGGGGAACCAGAGGACAGCCCCATTCTGCAGAACAGTATCATAACCCACCAATTTCTGTACAATTAAATGGCCCAAGCACCTGGTGATGTGAATTTCCATATTCTGAGCTATTTTTGATCACAAGCACAAGGGTTCAGTGGAGTCAACCATCAACCCTGCACTTTACTCAGAATGATTTAATTCTGGAACTACAGAATGTGACAAATTCCCCCATAAGCAGAAGGGAATGTTGCTGTTCCTGCCCAGCTCTGCAGCCCTACCTGGTGCCAGCTTGGTCTCTTCCCATCAGCCGGGAATGCAGGGCCGGCTCTGCGGGACAGAAGGGGAAGGATGCTCCGGGCCATCCCAACCCCTCTCCTGCCATCTGGAGGCACCAGCCCCGCAGAGATTTGGGAAATCACCGCTGCCCCGTGCTGGGTGTGTCCCCAGAGTTCAACCTGTCCCACCCTGTCCAGGCAAGAGATCCCTCAAAACAGCGTGAAACTCCTCTGCTGAGCCAAAGGAGACGCAGTTTATGACTGAGGGTCATTCCATGGGCAATGGAGCTGGGAACAGGACTGAGCCCGGCTGCCCTGCTCAAAGCCATGAGCCATCATGGTCCCACAACTGTGGGTTTCTGTAGGGTGCCACATGTCCAGCAGTGTCTCACAGAGCTGTCACCTCCACCACAGTGTCCCCAGGGTCGTGTCTCCCGTCGTCACTCCCGCCTTTCTCCTCAAACACCCTCCGCAGAGCCACTTTGATGGAGCGCTGGAAGCGGCGCCGCCGGCAGCTCCCCACCAGCACATAAATCACCGGGTTGAGGGTGCAGTTCAGCAATGCCAGCAGCAAGGAG
>NW_026623542.1:744802-746567 GCF_030028575.1 Malurus melanocephalus
GTCCCTTGTCCCTGGGGAAGAGCCCTTGGCTCAGAGATCACATCCCATGGTCAGAGCCTCCCCTCACAATCTCACCACATCGGTCACGGCTTCCCCTCACATGTSCCAYGGGCASAGATCTTGTCAGGAGGACATGGCCACGTCACCCCCTTCCTCTGCCACTCTCCAGTGTCATCCCACCATGYGAGGGGGATCTGGCTTTCACCATATGTGCTGGGTGCTCCATTCATCAATGCAGAAGGGGATATAAACCATTCCCAGGAATGGAGGATGGCAGAGGGGTGAGAGAGATGAGCCAGAGACCTTCAGGAGTGAGAAATCACTGATGTGCAGACCTGCAACAGCACAAGTTGCTCAGTGCCTCTGGGGACATGTAACTGGTACTCAAAACTTTCTCTCAACWTCCTTCTGGGAGAAACTTCTCAGTGTTGCACATTTTTCCCTCCCCATCTCATGGATGGATCTTGAGCTTGTGTTCTCTCCTGGTTTCAAGTCCTCCTCTAGCTCCAAATCYTGCAGCTCCAGGCTGGACACCCTGGAGAGCCTATGGACCTTGTGCATGAACAAGGATACCTTTGGAGCACATCACTCTCAGGGATGACAAGCACAGGATACAACTCCAGAGGAGATGGAAAACACATGAAAKAGGGGGAGAAAATAAGCAGTGAAATGCCAGTCCCTGTGCTGTGAAAGGCTGAGGTTGTGTGGCAGGAGGCACTCGGAGATAAGAGCACGCTGGCAGCTCCATGTACCCCACAAAATGTAATCTCTGAGACGACACATGGCTGGCAGGGATGATTACTGATGATTGTGATTAGATGGGATGGGATYGGAGGCCGTGAGCAAAGCCCTTGTGCTGTCCCGTGTCTGGGCACTGGTGATTTCCCACAGCAAGTGGACACAATGACAGTGCTCAGCCCTATGGCTGCTGCTGAGGGGCTCTGTTGGCATCCAGGGGGCAGGGAGCGGGTGGTCTGGGATTTCTGAGGGGTTCAGAAAACCTTGTAAAAAAATGAAAGGACCATAGTGGGGTACCCTTTCCAAGGACAGGATCTGCCCTCACCAGAGAAAGGTTTGACCCAGAAGTCCCAGCACCTGAAGGGACATGATTTTATCTGTGCTGTCCTCTCCTTCTTCCTTGTTTTAGATCCACAAATGGCATTTAAAATTACAAAGTCTGAGTGCCTGCATTAAGGGGATCTTAACAGATCAGCAGCTCCTYRTGAAGAACTGGGGGAGGAGARGAAGGAGCCRAYGTGGCCATGTCCTCMTGACAAGATCTSTGCCYGTGGGACATGTGAGGGGAAGCCGTGACCGATGTGGTGAGATTGTGAGGGGAGGCTCTGACCATGGGATGTGATCTCTGAGCCAAGGGCTCTTCCCCAGGGACAAGGGACRAGGCTGAAGCACAGCCAGTGGTCCCAGCAGCMATMCYCTGATCCTTTCTCCTGGRGCTCCTGTGACAGTGCTGCTCCTGCTGSAGGTAGGAGTCCAGGGATGGGCTGGTGGCAGATGYCTCCTGTGCAGGGACAGRGCTGGAGGGGTGGGAGGCTGTCCTGGGCACTGSAGGGGTGGGGGTTCTTCCTGGRGCTGGYGTGGGGCTGTGTGGGCACATGGGAAGTGCTGGGAATRYTGATGGCCCCTATTTGCCTCTGCTTCCCCATCTGTCCCTAGGAGGTGGTGGGAAAAGGAGAAGGTGAGCACCGGGAACAGGATCATTCACCATGGAGGAGATCGACACAATGAACCTCACCCTGAATGGATC
>NW_026623542.1:748942-755790 GCF_030028575.1 Malurus melanocephalus
CAGAAATGGTTTGTTTGTCCCAATGATAAAATCATTTGAGATATCAAAAAGAGAACATTTTGAACATGAATCTGTGAGGTTTTTTTTTTTTTAAAAAAGTTACCCATATGACCTTTTTCTAACAATTTTGGTTAAAAGAATAAATATTAGGCAGACTGATAGCACAAATATCCTATTTTGTAGCTCAAAGGATTTGGTTTAGAGAATAATTTCTTGCAATCATGGTATTTATATATCTTGTCCTGTTTCCTGTATTTCCCCCCTATCCTTCAATTTATTTCTATTGGTAAAGGAGATTTAAACGCCATGGATTTTGATCTGCTCTTTTAAAGGAAGAAATTTCAACCCAGTGTATGCTTAGTTAATGCAGAAACTCAGTCCAGGGCTGGAGGAAATTAAAATAAYGTGCAAAAATATAATAATATAAAATAATAATATCCAGTCATGCATTTCTCTTAAATACAAGAAAAGGGAGGATGAAACTCAGTGAATAAATTTTTAACGGAAGTTGGAAGGAGTTTCTGCTCTGTGGTGTGGAAACAACCCTGGTTCTGAGAAGAAATGAACTTGGAGGTTGTGAATCCTTTCAGTCCTTGAAATGCTCACATTAGGAAGCCCAGGATAGCTCTGTGAGCCACAAAAAGCTGTTTGTGTGCTCAGACATGGGAATTTTAAATTAACTGGGATAGATAGACTCTCCTTCTAGGAATTTTATGTCTGCTTTCAACAGGAGGAGGACTGGATCTCATTTCATCTTCAGAGATCTGCATGAAAAGCAGCACTGTGAATTTATGAATTACAAGGATTTACTGAGTGAAGTGCAAATCCTGAGCAGGATTCCTTCCATGAAATTCAAACACCAAGACATTTCACTTTATCAAATTAATATTATTTAATAGTCACTGGAAAGAAACAGGCACTTTAAATGGGGCCCAAACATAGGTCAGGAATATCCTGTGGTCCAGGTTCTTATGTGCTCTCACCCACCACAGATGGGACTTAAAATAATGTCCTAAAATATCTACAAAGTGGGTAACTGAGGGCCAGGTGAGATGAACCTTCCCCAGTACCTCAGAGTTCTCCAGTTCGGAATTCCAGACAGGATTTTAGGAGGACATGGTTACCGTGTCCCGGGTTTCCCGCTCATCCCTGTCATCCGCCGAGTCTTGGAACGCCCTCTGGAATGCCAGTCTGAGGGTGAGCCTGAATTTCCGATCCCTGTAGCTTCCCACCARGAAGTAAATGACGGGGTTGAGGGTGCTGTTGACGCAGGACAGCACGAAGCCGATCTCCGGGGAATACAGAAACTTGTGGCCCAGGAAGTCAAGGAGGATGAGGACGCTGAGGGGCACGGCGAAAATGAGGAAGAGGAGGATGGTGAGCATGATGACGGTGAAGAGCCGGCCCGTTTGGAAGGGCTGGGAGCTGCACTTGACCCGCAGGAAGAGGGTGAGGCTGAAGAACAGCATGAGGGGCGCGCACACAAGGAAGTCCAAGGCTCCGATGGCGATGAGCAGGCGCTGGCAGACCCTGGGAGAGGGACGAACGGTGCACAAAACATATCCCAGAGTGTTCAGGAGCAGGGACAGGGCCCAGAGCAGGCCGGACACCACGGCAGACAGGCGTTTCGGGCGGTGCGTCCGGCACCAGATCGGGGAGAGCACGGCCAGGCAGCGCTCGACGCTGATGGCCGTCAGCAGGTACAGGCCGGTGCCATACATGAAGAGATCCAGGAAAAGAAATATCCCGAACTGCACGCCCACGTTGAACTGCATCAGGTACTGCACGGTCTCCACRGCGATGCACAGCAGGTAGCCRAAGTCAGCGGCCGCYAGGTTGAGGATGTAGACGGTGAAGTGGTTCCTGCGGATGCGGAAGCCCAGGTACCACAGGACCAGGCCGTTGCCCACCATCCCACAGACAGAGCTCAGCAGGCAGAAGCTCTCCATGAACTTGAGGATGGCGTAGGACGGCTCTGGTTGTCCCACGGCCCCGCTCTGGTTGGTCCCGGGAGCATGGATGGCTGTGGTTGAGAGGAGGATTGGTGTGGCTGAGGGTCTCATAATGCCTGATTTCAGACCTGGGAGCAGAGAGGGAAGAGATGGTAACTCCAGGGTGACTTTCCATCATGATGACGTGGAGGGCTTCCTTGGTTTGTTCTAAGGCTTTGTAGCCAGAACTTGATGGAATCACAAAATGATTTGGTTTGGAAGGGACCRAAGGACCAGAGTGACAGGACAAGGGGAAATGGTTTCAGACTGACAAGAGTGTGGGTTTAGATGGGATATTGGGAATAAATCTTTCCCTGTGAGGGTGGGGAGGTCCTGGCACAGGTTGCCCAGAGAATCTGTGGCTGCCCCATCCCTGGAGCAACCTGGTCTAGCAGAAGGTGTCCCTSCCCATGGCAGGGGGTGGAACTGGATGATCATTAAGGTCCCTTCCAACMCAAATTATTTAAAGACTCTATGATTTCTTTTAGGGTTGATTGAAACCAGGGAACTTCTGGCACTGCAGAGCTGGATGATCCCATCCACAGCTCTGGGGACATCTTCAGCACTTCCAGAATGAAGACTCTGAAGAGCAGCCCTGTGGCTGTTCCTCCCTCACAACCTGCTCCCRGCACAGCCACAAGTTATCACATTTTTGCAGAAACTAGCAGAAACAACCYCAAGTTCTRTGYAGCTTTTCTGCTGTWAGAACAGAGGAAGGCYCAGTGGTTAAGTGGTTTCCTGGCCYCTGTGCAACCAAATTTTCACTCAATTTGAGGAGACTGTGAACATTTGAGCATTGGTGAAGCTCTGTCTCAGCCCACTGCAGCCTCCACAGGTGCATCACTCTCCACTGGAGATTCAGGGAATGACAAGTGATTATTTCTCAGTGCCATTGGCCACATCCTAAAATCTTGGAATGRTTTGGRTTGGGAGGGATCTTAAAGCTCATCTTGTTCCAACCCCTTGCCATGGGCAGGGACACCTCCCACYAGCCCAGGTKGYACTAAGCCCTGTCCAACCTGGCCTGGAACACTTCCAGGGATGGGRCAGCCACAGCTTCTCRGGGCATCCTGTGCCTCATCACCCTCACAGGGAAGAATTCCTTCCCAATGTCTAATTCAAAYCCACCATTTTCCAGTTTAAAATAAATSCCCTTTGTCCTGTCACTCCAGGCCCTCATCCAAAGTCCTTCTCTAGCTCTCTTGGAGCACCTTTAGGCWTTGGAAGGTGCTGTATRATCATAAAGAGTGCCAGGAGCAGAAATGGCTGCAATAGATAAATGACAAAATGTCAATAAATTTGCCTTCTGCTTTAACAGAAGTGAAGAAATCCTTCTCTGACTTCTACAGACCGTGGAGAAGAACACTGCAAAAGTCACTAAGCRTTCTCATTTATTTATCCTATTCCCTTGGAAAGACTAATTCCTGTCTCCAAGACACATTCAGGATGTGAATCTAYTTCCTTAATATAACTAATAAGTGAAAGCTCAACTCAAACAATAGCAGCCTGAGTCCAGGTGGTCTTTTTCTCCCTTGAGATTAAACATCCTCCCTGTGGTTTGCCTGCCTGCCTGAGGCAGAACAACCCTGACCCCACAAAGATGTCTCAGAATATGGACAGAAAGTTATGCTGTTGTAATGCCAGGTCTCTGAAAAAAATGACATTTTATATTGCAGGGGTGMATTTAGAGCAGTTCAAGAGCGCTTGTACAGGGAAGAGAGTCCCTGGAATTAAGCTTTCTTCATATCGAAAATTATTATCATCAGTTCCTGAACTACAGCAAATTTCTGTCCAGCATTAGTAAATATTTTCTCTTTTTTCCTCTATTGTTTTCRTTTCTCCTCCCTTCCCCAAARCTTGACAGAAACCATTAGGATGCAGTGGCAAAGACCCATCTCAGAATTTCTCACCTTTCAGTGAATTCCTGGGAATTTCAGCGCCTGCACCCGGCAAYGTTGTCCCCTGGGTTGTGTGACATAGGGTGCAGCCCGAATCCCTGTGTCATCCTGCAGCGCTGGGCTGGGCAGCCACTGTTTAAAAAGCCACGGTGTTTTCAGCGTGACCGGCCAGGCAGCCAATCACTCACAGGGGGAAATACCTCCCCTGTGCAAATGTAATCCCTCAGATTTGAACCACTTCCCCCTCCTCTCTTTGCATTGTCATGGAAACATTATTTTTGTACTTTTTCTCCCTTCCTTGGCCACTCTTGCAAGAACTATCCACACAAACCTTGCAGGGGTGGTGTGTCCTGCTCAAGGCCCTGAGATGTTCTGGTTTCACAGCCCCTGAAGGTGATGTTTTACCACTGCTCAGGAATTGTCAGTCCTCTTCCATAACACCTTTGGTGGTGGCTTTGCAGCCTCCCTCAGCCCTTCTCAGTCCCTGCTGTCCCTGCCCAGCTGTCACCAGTGTCCTATTCTGACCCACAGCCTCTCCCAATGCATTTCAGCACCTTACAAAGTCTTTACTTTTTATCCAGCCTTGCACCCAAACTTCAAACTATTGAGTTACAAATACCCAAACCCTGCTCGTGCTGCCCTCAGCGCATAACTCTGGGGTCAGGAGCTCTTTCAGTGCACCTCCACACCCCACAGGCTTTCAGCACAGTCCTGCAACACCTTGGGCACTTCTGATTTCACAAAGCCCCTCCAACCTCATGCCTTTCACTTCCAGTTTCACAACTTCCCCCTGAACAGAGACTCAAACTCAAGGCTCTTCCCCACCTTGTGCCTCCTAAACAGAACCCACCACCCAAACATGATATCCTACTCTTCGCCACGTCCATGAGCCAGCCGGATCCACCTGCCAAAGGGAATGGAAACAGAGGAAACACCTTTCTCCTTTCCTGGCGTCCTCACATGGAACTGTTTTGCAACAGGAGATACCAGCATTAATCACCCCCTTTAGTCCCTTGGGCCAGGGAAGCGAAGGGACAGGAGTGTGACACCACCCAAACTGCTGCCATGTGTGACAGCGGGCACAGAACGGGCAGCTCCAACCCAAATTTGCTTAGCAGGTCAGGAACATATTTGTTCATCTTCAGCTTCCGTGGTCATCTGTCCTTCCTCTTCCTTTCCCAAAGATTGTAAAACCATTTTTACTCTCTTACCCAATCCTATTTCCTACAGTGGTTACTGGCAACYCTCATTAACCTGGCCAGGACTCCAGGGTTTGGTGTAAAATAATATTCAAATTAAAACACTGTTTTCACCCAGATCATTATTTAATCTCCTCATTAATTTGRGGGTTTCCATTTTCTCTGCATGGATTGCTGGCATTCCATGTTGGAAGGCATTCAAAATGCCTTTGTTATTACTGGGCCATTCTGAATTTCAGTGAACATCAGCCAAACGAAGGGATGGGCAGTGGATGGAACTATTTATTGATGCCCATAAATCACAAGTTGAAAATATACAGTAAACTTCAAAGCAGTGATAAGTTGAAGTGATGCACAAATTCATCAAATTTTGGAATGGTTTGGGTTGGAAGGAACCTTAAAGCTCATCCAGTTCCACCACCAGCCATGGGCAAGAACATCTTCCACCAGCCCAGGTTAATCCAAGCCCCATCCAGCCTGGCCTTGGACACTGCCAGGGATGGGGAGCACAGCTTCTCTGTGCCCTGTGCCAGGGCCTCACCACCCTCACAGGGAAGGATTTATTCCCAATATCCCACCTAAATTATCTTCTGTCATTTAAAGCCATTTCCCCTAATTGATCAGATGAAAAGATCAATTTCTTTCCAGAGGAAAGCCTGGAGTGGCAAAGATTCAATTCAGCCAACTTCCGAGACGTACAAGAGTTGACTTCCTCCCTTCCCTCAGTTWCCTAATTTGCAAAATAAGGACTTCTAAAACTTATTCTTTACTTCACTGTCCTTTGCTGAAAGTTCTCACAAGATGTTTTATTCCCTGGGCAACCAGTGATGAAATGTCATGGAAAAGAGGCACTTGGAGGGCTCATCAAGAAGTGACCCATGCCATTTTCTGTCTCTTTTCTACTTGCTACTAGAAATCTCTCTGATCATTGTTTTGAATGAGGATTTGTGAGGTGTTCTTGGGGATACACCACGATTTAGAAGTCCTGGTTTATTACTCACAATGCTATAAAGTCAAAGTTGTGGATCTAAGGGGCCTTTGCACTTGGCAAAAGCATCAAAGACGAATCAATTGCAGACCCTGGGAATATTAAATGGACTAGGTCACATTACATGCTTGTCCAATGTAATATTCACCTATTCCACTGGCTGTTATTTCCAAGAATCATGGAATTGTTAAAGTTGGAGAAGCCTCCAAGATCACTAAATCCAACCATTCCCCCAGCATTGCCAAGCCCTCCACTAAACCATGTTCCCAAGTGCCACATCCACATGTTTTAAATCCCTCCAGATAGATGGGGGCTCCACCACTGCTTTGGGAAAATTGTGCCAGGGCTGGACAACCCTGTGAGTGAAGAACTTCTTCCTAAAATTCAATCTAAACTTCCCCTAGCAGGACAGGATTAATTTCTTCTCCTTTCCACCTGTCTTGCATTGATCATCACACGTTCCCTCCTCCAGCCCCAAGAGCCCTTGAGCTGGCAGATTTCCTTGGAGAGGGTGGAGGAGCTCTGTGTAAACAGGGAATTAAGCCCTGGAGGAGGAAGATTTCCCTGGAGACGGTTGAGGAAAGTTACTTAAACAGTTTTTTTTTCTCTCTGCTTTTTGGGTTGTGTCCAAGCAGCTCTAACACGGGCAGGAAAAGTCAGGATACACTAGGTGACACAGGAAAGCATGGAATTAAAKGAGGTGGGATTATAAAAGGCAGCTCCTAAGCAGGTGTTGAAAGCTTTCCAGAGGCCGTTCTGTGTTCTTTAAAGC
>NW_026623542.1:755905-764310 GCF_030028575.1 Malurus melanocephalus
TTTTTTTTTCCTCCTCCTTCTTGAGCAAATGTAAAAGTGCAAAAAGAAATTTCTCTGAAGTTAGCAATCATCTCTGTCTCTCTTTGGCTGGACTCATGTGCAGAGCTGAATCTGCAGTCCCAAATTAAGTTCTTTAACCCTTTTTTCCATTGACCACCTGAGATTTTAGGGGAAAGCCCTAGTAAAAAGGAGATGGTACAATTCCTCATCCTTTTTTTTTTAAATTATAACAGTCTACATTGTATTTATTTCATATTGCAATTGATTGCACTATATCATGTACTTCTAGTCAGAGACTAAAAAGATTTTTTTTAGAGACCCCCTTTTACCCCTTTCCTTGAGTATCCTTTAACTCCTGCCAGTAAAACTGCAAGCACAAAAAAGTCCCATCCTTTCCCAACTTCCTCTTTAGGCTTCACATTTTTGAGTTTGAGAGCAATTTTGGTTTTTCTCCATTTCAGCATTTCCTGTGGGTGCTTCATCAGCTTTTTGCCTGCACAGGAGTTTCTGATTTTGCCATATCTTTAAATCATAAAATAGAAGCCCAGGTCAGATGGATTCAATCCCAGAAGGATCTGGTGGGTGGCATCCCTGCCCATGGCACAGAGGTTGGAACTGGATGGTCCTGAAGGTCCTTTCCAACCCAAACCATTCCAGGAGTCTATGATTATATGGCTCAGTCTCATGCAAGGAAAATTAAATATGTAGAGGGGGAAGAACAACAAAAAAACAAACAAAACCCAAAAGGTACGAAAAAAGGACTTGATAAACTTAAATATAATCCTATGTATTTCTTAGTGAGAATGCAATTTTGGTAAAGAATTAATTTTTAAGAAGGAAAAAAACGGATTAATTGTTTTGTCTTTATCTTTCCACCTCTCCATACCCTGCACTGCACGTTGCCCAGTGGATTACCATGGAAAACTCCAGCAGCGTGAAGGAATTCATCCTCCTGGGCCTCTCAGAGGACCAAGGGGTGCAGAAAATATATTTTGCAGTGTTCCTGCTTTTCTACACGCTCACRGTGGCAGGAAACCTCCTCATAGTTCTCACTGTGACAAGCAGCCGGCACCTGAAGTCACCCATGTACTTCTTCCTCTGCCACCTGTCCTTCGTAGATATTTGCTACTCCTCCATCACAGCTCCCAAAATGATCTCCGGCTTCCTGGTGGAAAACAACACCATTTCCTTTGCAGGCTGCATAGGGCAGCTCTTTGGGTTTCATTTTTTTGGCTGCACAGAGATTTTCATCCTGACAGCCRTGGCCTAYGACCGYTACGTGGCCATCTGCCRGCCCCTGCRCTACCCCGCRCTCATGTCCCGCCGCCTCTGCGGCCGCATGGTGGGTGGCTCCTGGGTGGGGGCCTTCCTGCATTCCACATTCCAGACCCTCCCCACMGCCCTGCTCCCCTTCTGTGGCCCCAACAAAGTCGCCCACTACTACTGTGACGTGCACCCGCTGCTCCACCTGGCCTGCGCCGACACGCGCGTCGTGAGCCTGGCCACGGTGGCCAACGGCGGGGTGGTATCCCTGGGCTGCTTCCTCATCCTGGTCACGTCCTACGTGGTCATCCTGGTGTCCCTGAGGGGCCAGAAGCCAGCAGGGTGGCACAAGGCCCTGTCCACGTGCGGGTCCCACATCACCGTGGTGGTTCTGTTCTTCGGGCCCTGCACGTTTGTGTCCGTCCGTCCATCCGGTGACCTGGCCGCGGACAGGAGCGTGGCCGTGTTCTACACGCTCATCGCACCCATGCTCAACCCGCTCATCTACACCCTCCGCAACAGGGAGGTGAAGGGAGCCGTGAGGAAACTGTGCAGCAGGAAAGTGGGAAGTGGAAATGGGAAGGTGTAAGGCTGCAGCCATGTTCCCAAAGTATCAGAGGAAATCAATCATCTTTGACTACAATGTCCCAAGATGTGCCTTTCAAAAGACAGCTGGCTGTTGGCTCCTGCTGTAACTAGGAAGGCACTAAACGTTCATTTTCTGATGGGAAAGACATTGGGAACTCTGGTATTCTCTTTCTATTCCTTGTCAACCAGCACAGGTCCAGACCAGAAGCTCCTCAGGAACTGCAATACCAGTGTTTAAATAAAGACTTTTTAAAATACTGCAAATGTTGTCCAGGTAGAGCATGCCATAAGAAAAATCTCCACAAAAGTAAAACTGGTATTAACTAGTTGGGTGGTTTGCTGATGCAGGAACAGGAGTATCAACTTTTCCCCTTCTCCCTTTCCTCACCACAACAAATCCTTTTTGTCTGTTCCAGGCCAGGTTGGCCAGGACTTGGAGCARCCTGGGACYGTGGAAGGCATCCCCRCACATGGCAAGGGGTGGAATGACATGGTCCTTAAGGTCCCTTTCAACCCAAACAGTTATTCTGCAATTCCATAATTATGCTATAATCCTATCTACTTCTCCTATCTCTGCCCAACAGAGCACTATATAAAATAAATGTATTTTTAAATGCTTTGGAGGTGAACCTCACTGGGTTTTTTTTGGAGGTCTCACTTCTGGGTGCTGCTGAGCAAATACAGCTTACAGCAGGTGTCACTGGAAACAGTGTTGGGCTTCTCTACACTTCGCCAAAAATTCTTACAAGAATTTCATACCTAAGCTCAAAAATTGCTTCTGTGCTTTGCGTTGTGCAGTAAAAATACCTGGTGAGCAAGAAAGGCTCCCCACAAACCATTTTATTTTTTTAAGTGAGTTCCGATGTTACTTYTTGTTTTAAAATTTGTCAGTCAGGTATCTAAGGGATAACATCTGTGATACATTGCTCTGTGCTGTCAAGGTACAATGGTAAGAGCCAGTTAAAAAGAAAGAACACTGCAGATGAAAAATATTAGGACAGAAAGCAGAATTTATATCCATTTGTATAAATTTATATAAATCTCCTATGTAAGAGACGTCTTTATTCTGGTGTCTCTCTCCAYGGACTGCACTAATAACTACCCAGAGAACAATTTCAGCTATTTGCTCTGTGATGATTTCTGACAAAACTTCCTTTGCCTCTGGGATCTCATTACTCCTGATAGTCTTACRCTTCTCCTTTGTGATTTACTTGAACTATTTCTGCTACAGAAATAATTGTATTTGTAGATGCTCCTGGAGCTTGGGTGGTTTTTTTTCCAAATGAGAAATAGAGAAGGTTGGGCTGTTCTTTTCAGGGCTCAGAGCTGGCAGAGATACAGAGCTGCTTTCACAACTTCTGGGCAACMACTTGCAGTGGAGAAGTTCTGACGGAACCCCCTGAAGTGGAGCAACAGCAAATGAACTCTCTGTGGAAGTGCTCTGGGATTGTCCCTTTGTTTTGCTCAGGCACCACTGAAATCCTGCCTTTGCAAAGCAGCATTGCTGGTGAGTGACTTTTGTGAGGACGGATTTAAGATTTAGGGAAAAAAAAATTACTGAATCAGTTACGGATTTAGAATCCCAGAATGGTTTGGGTTGGAAAGGGATCTTAAAGCTCATCTTGTTCTGACCGCCCCTGCTATGGGCAGGGACACCTTCTATAGACCTCCAGGCTGCTCCAAGCCCCATCCAGCTTGGTCTTGAGCACTTTCAGGGATGGCATGCACTAGTGATCCTTGTGTTCTTCATGGGAATGCTGCAAATGTGGGTTTATGGGTGTTTGTCAGTAAAGGAGCATCACCAACAGCTCATTCGTTACTCCAGTGTCACTACAGGTGTATTTATGGGGTTTTCCACATCACATACAGGAGCTGGGTACCATCCAGCTTCTACCACCCTCCTCAGCTAAATAATCAGAGCTTGTAATTACACACATCAGTGACACATTCTGACCTGGATATCATTGTTATTCCTTGAGGGAAGCATTGACTTTGAACTGAAACTGTACCAACATGACAGCAGAACAAATACACTGAATATTCAACACACAAGAGGTCAGTGTGTGTGTCTGATAATGTCCCCTGTCTAATGATTTGGCCATTTGGATCCTTTGGATCCTAAAGCAGCTTTATTTAGTGYTGTTGGCATCACAGACATCTGCTTTCTTACTTAAAACCTCTTGTTTGCTGAGTTATAAACTCCTCGGCAGAAATGAGCAGGGAAGGAATTTCCTGGTAGGACTGTAAATGGAAATGTGCATTCCTCTGCTGGTCCTACTTTAACCTCCTTTAACCTTAATACGCAAAATGAGTGTATTTGTCTACCGAAAAACTTTTAAAATTCCTTTAGAAAATAAAGATGTAGAAAAACAGTGCAGGGGTTTTGCAGCTTCTGCTGGGTTAGAAACCCCGATTTCTCCAGTGAGGAACCTCCCAGACCTGGTTTTGGTGCATGTATTCCCAGCTGAAGAGTGGATGAGCTAACTGGAGAGCCCTTCCCTCAATTTACAGGCGTGCTGTTAGGATTAGGACATGGAGTAGCTCATGCTTGAGCACTGCAGCATTCGCTTCCTTCACGGCACTCAAATTTCCAGCAGAGAAAAGGACAGCACAGCATTTTTCCAACATTCATGGCTSTCRTTGTSTGAGAGCAGGATRTGCTGGAATCACCATTCMTGGAGGCATTTCAAAGTCRTATGGATGTRGCACTTGGGRATGGTTCAGTGGAGGGCTTGGCAGTGCTGGGGGGATGATTKGACTCRATGGTCTTACAGGGCTTTTCCAGCCTTAACAATTCCATGRYTGTGTGATTSCTCCCCCACAGAACGGGAGCACACCAACAACAATGAAGGAAAATAGCATCCAGAATGGGTTCAGGAGTGAGTTCAGTGTGGAGGGGGCGAATAGGGAAGAGAAAAGGGGGGGTGAGTATTCATTGCAAACTCTGCTCTCCGCTTTCTGCAGCAGCAAATGCATCTTGCTCCCACCATCCATGAGCCTTGGAGCTGTAGCACATTCCCTTTCCTTCCTGGCCAGCCCCACACCGGTGACACAGGAGTCTGAGCTGCAGTGATGGCACGGGACAACATCTCCCAGGTGACTGAATTCATCCTCCTGGGCCTCTCCGACACCAGAGAGCTGCAACTCCTCTTCTTCACCCTCTTCTTCCTGGCCTATGCCATGGTCCTGCTGGGGAACCTCCTCATCATCGTGACCGTCAGGACGGACCCYAAGCTCTCCTCACCCATGTACTTCTTCCTCTGCAATCTGTCCTTCATCGACATCTGCTACACTTCTGTCACCACCCCCAGGGTGCTGGCGGCCCTGCTCTCAGGGCGCAAAGCCATTGCCTTTGAGGGCTGCATGGCCCAGCTGTTTTTCCTGCACTTTGTGGGCTCCTCTGAGATGTTCCTTCTGACGGTGATGGCGTTCGACCGCTACACAGCCATCTGCAGGCCCCTGCACTACACGGCCATCATGGCCCGCGGGGCCTGCTGGGCCCTGGTCACCGCCTGCTGGGCCGGGGGCTTTATCCACTCCATTGTCCAGACCCTGCTCACGCTCCAGCTGCCCTTCTGCGGCCCCAACACCATCCACAGCTACTTCTGYGACGTGCCGCCGGTCATCCGCCTGGCCTGCACCGACACCGCCCTCACCGAGGGGCTCATGGCCTCCAACAGTGGCCTCATATCCCTAGGCTGCTTCCTGGTGCTGGTGGCCTCCTACGCGCTCATCCTGGCCAAGGTGCGCGCCCGCCTCTCCCAGGGGCGCTGGAAAGCGCTGTCCACCTGTGCCTCGCACGTGATGGTCGTCACCTTGTTCTTCGTGCCCTGCATCTTCACCTACCTGCGGCCCCCCGGGACTTTGCCCGCTGACAAGTATGTCTGTGTCATCTACACCGTCCTTTCACCTGTGATGAACCCCCTCATCTACACCCTGAGGAGCAACGAGGTGAAGGAATCCTTGTGGAGACTCTGCAAGCGCTGCAGGGCTTTCTGAGACAAGCTGGGTTGGCAGCAGCCCGGACTTAAACCTGGAGTAACACCCAGAGTTACACCCTGGAGTAACATCCAGAGTTACACCTGGACTTATACCCCGAGTAACAACTAGAATTACACCTGGAGTTATACCCAAACTTACACCTGGAGTTGCATTCCTACTCTGCTCCTACACACTTAGTGGCCTAAGCCTACAGACTTCAAATTATAKATAGATATATTTGTATATACAYGTAGYTGTTAATATTAAAAATATTAAAAATCCATGCTGAAACCCCCAAACTTTTCTAAAYGCTTCYRCTYRTGTGGGATYGMAATTTTCAAATAAATAAATTAATCCAAGATGAGGCTTGTCTCCCTTTCTGATGTGGTTTTCCTGTGGTGTGACAGCAGATGGCAGAGGTGCATGCACCAAATGGCCCCAAATTCACCCACTGACACCAGAAGGTAGAAATGGTGTAGATTTTGCTTGTAGGATTTTCATTAGATGTATAAAAACATTTTTAGTCATAATTTTCCCACAGAAGCAAATAATTAAAATCCTACAAGTGACAATATGCAGAGGAAGGAGAGGGAGTGGAGAGGGACTTTGGACAAGGRCCTGGARTGACAAGACAAGGGGGAATGGCTTYACACCRACACAGGGTGGGTTTAGATGGGACACTGGGAATTAATTCCTCCCTATTATGGTCTGGCACAGAGAAGCTGTGGCTGCCCCATCCCTGGAAGTGCTCCAGGACAAATCAGAGCAACCTGGGCTAGTGGAAGTTACARGGGGTTGGAATGGGATTGTCTACAAGGTCCCTTCCAACCCCATCATTCCTTGATTCTTTAAAGAATTCACCCAAACCAGCATTCTGCCTGAGGAATTTAGGGAAGAAGACTAAGGAAAAGGCAATAGGATTTTTTCCATTATGTGGTTTTAATAACCAACATTTCTGCCTCACGGTAATTAAGTTCTAGTTTTATCCTTTGTGAGGGCAGCACCACCAAATTCATCAGGGAYAGTWYAGTGGCTGCCATCAGGAGAACAACRTWAAGTTTCTTTTTGCTAGAATGATTTAGGATTGGATTCATCCCACCTAATCAATTGGAATCATTAAGGTTGGAAAAGCCCTCTAAGATCATCAAGMSAAACCATTCCCCAGYGCTGCCAAGGCCSCTAMTAACCCACATCYCCAAGTGCCACATCCACAYGGCTGTTAAAATTCTTCAGGGTTAGTGACTCCACCAYTGCCCTGGGCATCCTGTCCAACAGCTGSACAACCCTTCCCATGAAGGAATTATTCCCAATATCCAATCTAAATCGATGCACAGAAGTGGGAGGTTTTCCACTTTCCCTGTCTTTCCACACTGTCTTAAATTAGTCCTCTCTCCCACCCTGTAGGATCAGAGGCATCAGAGAGTCATTGATTCTCCTGGTTAAGAGAGATTTCCAAATCTCGCCCATCTTCGTGCAAACTAAATTTCTTTTTAATGGTGAATTTCCACTCAGGATCATCATAGAATGGCTTGGGTTGAAAGGGAGAAATTTCTTTTAGTATTAGAGAGAAATGTTGAAAAATAAATGTCTTCCAGGTGAATTTAGGGTAAATTTCAATTCAGAAAAATAAAAATCAGTGATAAAAATGTATCACTGTGATAATTCTTTTTTTTTTTTTAATTTTAATAAAGTTTTTATAAGTATTYTATTTTTACATCAATAGAAGGCCAATAAGAGTTGTGGTCCAGTTAATTTTTCTGGTGTCAGTTTGTTCACCATGTACAAACTGGGGGCATCAAAAGTGAATTGATTTGAAGTAATAGTTCCATTTTTTATAAAATAAATAAAAATTCCATAATTTTTGGGGCTGGTGTCTCAATACAAGAATAGGGCTTGGATCCAGTGGAAGGTGCCCATGGCATGGGGTGGAATGGAATGAGCTTTAACCTYCCTCTAACACAAACCATTCTGAAGACAAACAATTCAATATTAATTGATTTTTCTCCCCATGAAACACCTTGGGATGACTTTAACAAGGCCTCAGAAGATGCTGTTAAAAAGTTGGTGCCTGGCAAATTGCAAAGGTGCAACTTGGCAGCTGAGTTTGTCCGTGTGTGTAAATTGGCTCCACTGCGCACCATTAAAATCCCAAGTTCTCTCTCTCTGGAAATTATCAGCTCTCTGAGCTCACCCTCAGATTTATTGCCCTCATCTAGAGAATAGTGAAAAATGGCCTCAAAGGAAAAAAAATCCTTTGAGAACTGACAGGATCTCTGCACTGTTTTTGTTAAACCCCAAGAAACCTGAAGAGATCCCAGCCTAATCAATTTTATTTAAAGTGTGGGACTAAACCACAAATGGACATCAGAGAAAAGGGAGCATTTTTCAGCAGACTCTAATCAGTCTGGGCTCATCATAAGCATTCCTAGATGGTAATCTCAAGGCTTGACAAAGCTGGGTAGTCCCAGAAATCCCAGAAGTAGCCAAAACCAAATCAGTTTGGTTGTGTTACACTGGACAAGGCAGGGAGGGGTGGGCAACAGGGCAAGAGGGGTCTAATCCAGCATATCATC
>NW_026623542.1:764635-773797 GCF_030028575.1 Malurus melanocephalus
AGGATCACAGAATGGTTCTGGTTGAAAGGGAGAGGTGAGGGATGAACTTCTTTGCTCTATCTCTTTCTGTCATCTGAGTTTATTACAAAATTCTTTATTGCAAAACTYCCTGGGAAGCGTGATGTCTGATGGTCCTTGGGTTAACTATAGCATACAGGGAAAGGTCAGGGCCATTAATAAATYTGGGGATTTATTCCAGCCACAGCTCTGCACTCCCATGGCAGGATAGGCCTGTGCTCTGTGAGCCTTGGGGAGCTCCACCTTAGAGTCCTGGAATGGTTTGGGTTGGAAGGAACCTTAAAACTCACCTTGTTCCACCCCCAGCTATGGACAGGAACAACTTCCACTATCCCAGGGTGCTCCAAGTCCCTGGCCTTGGACACTTCTAGGGATGGGGCAGCCACAGCTTCTCTGGGTAACCTGTGCCAGAATTTCTTCCCAATATCCAACCTAAATCCCTCATCTTTTAGTTTAAATCAATTCCCTTTTTTCCTGTCACTGTTTGCCTGTGTAAAATGCAGAATCCTTAATTTTCCAGGAGTCACACCCTGCAGACACAGCAAACAGGATGAAGCAATGCCTGACAGCCAGAGCCATTCACGTGAACAGTGCACAAGTTATGGTCAAGTGTTGCTGGAATAGGAACAGGGCTGTTCCTAGTCCTGGACATCACCTGGGAAGTGCTGCTCCCATAAATCATGGATGCTTAATAGGACCAGAGGAGGATTTTGGTGCTGGTAATTTTTGGTTCCTTTGATTTCCAGCCCCCTTTGGCAATATTCTGGAAAACCACTCATACATGTAATTAAGGGAACATCCAAAAAAGCTTCAGAGACACTTGTCCCCAGACACTCCCTCATATTTATAAAACCTCATTAATGAAGAGAGGTGCCTACCCCTGCAGACAAGCCATGTCCTTGTGCCAGTGCTGACAGGTGTCTGTGTGCATATTCCAAAGCTGCTGAATTGGATTCATCTCTTCTTTAAGAGTGAAATAATTTTTCTGTCACATGTAAAAAGAAGAAAAAAGGATCAATGTTTTTCCTGGGGATACAGACTTCTGTATATCACCTGTAATTAATTCTGTGTAGCAGTGAGTATTTCTGTGTTATTTCTGTGCTATTTCACCTGAATGAGTCCCCCCATTTTATGAACAAGTGCTGCTGGATGTCCTTTTTATTTCTGCTGACTAAAATATTTCTTACGTTTAAGCTCTGACTTTGGTCACTCTCAGGTCTCTGGAAGAACATGAGACCACAGAGGAGCCTGGCTCAGATGAAATATTTCATTGATCTATTTATCTCTGCATCTCTTACAAATGAGAACTTGGTACAATATTCCCACCGTCTCAAAATCAATCCCAAAATCTCTCCAAAAGGAGGTATTTGGACTGAACTTTGCTTTCCCTCCCTATAATGTTGGTATGTAAATCCTCAGTGTAAAAACTGAGCTACATTCCATGGAGCAATGCAGGATAAATGGGAAGATCCTTTATCGCCAAGTTTAGACTTTGAGTTGGGGAAAGGGGATGGGGGGAAAGTCCAGATAGATCCCAAAAGTATTAATACTATCATGGAGCAAAATGTATAGAAAAAAAAAGTGGGAAGTTTTTAATTGGATGCCAAATTATAACTTTTTTTTATGACAGAATCACAGAATGGTTTGT
The DNA here is from genome assembly GCF_030028575.1 of Malurus melanocephalus. Classification (NCBI taxonomy): domain Eukaryota; kingdom Metazoa; phylum Chordata; class Aves; order Passeriformes; family Maluridae; genus Malurus; species Malurus melanocephalus. Next base: position 766,302 of record NW_026623542.1, read on the forward strand.
GTTGGAAGGAACTTTGAAATTCAGCTGATTCCAGCCTCCTGCTGTGGGGAGGGACACCTTCCAATACATCAGTTTGCTCCAAGCCCCATCCAAAAGCTGAACAAAATCCCCCAAAATGCATTAATCTGCTGATTACCAGGGATCTAATTCTTCTCTGACAGCACCACTCCCTTACAAAATAAGTTTTAGCTTCAGTTACTAATATAACCCCTTTAGTGAAATTATTAACAGTAAATAATTTCTAAATTCTAAATACTAAATCCCTTTCAACATAAATAGCTTATGCTGGAAGGAATTTTAGGGATCTGTAACCCACTCCCCTTGCTCAGAGAACCTCCAATGCCCCGTTGCATTGCCTGGGGCTGTGTCCAAGCTGGACACCACAGGGAAGGTAATTTCAACTTTCAGCTCTTGAGTCTGAGATGGCAACTGGCAAGAATTTTGGATTAATCACTGTGAAGCTTGACGGGTACATTTTGCCTTTTACATGAGGGAAATGTGGGCAAAATTTAGATTTTGAGTGTGGCAATGCTTGGGAATTATTTTGAATTTCAAAACGGACAAAAAAACCTCCTCAGAATCTTTAGAATGGGAATGAAATTGTAACTATGTTATACCTTCTTTATTCCAGGGAAACCTCTGCCTCCTTCCCACAATGAAAGATGAAACGCAGAAGATCAACCTTTCAATAGTATCTGAATTTGTTTTTGTGGGCCTTTCTGATGCTCCAGAAATCCGTTTGCTTCTCTTTGCGCTGTTTCTTCTCATTTATTTGGCCTCTATGGCTGGCAACATCACGCTCCTCGTTGCCATTAGCACCGACTCTCACTTGCACAGCCCCATGTACTTCTTCCTCAGCAACTTAGCCCTGCTGGACCTCTTATGTCCCACCATCACCGTGCCCAAGATGCTGGGGGCTCTGCTGCTGGAGAACAGGGCGATTTCCTTCACTGGCTGCCTGTTCCAGCACTTTTCCTTCATTGTTGTGGTGGGCACAGAGATTTTCCTCCTGGCTGTGATGGCCTACGACCGCTACGTGGCCGTGTGCCACCCGCTGAGGTACCTGAGCATCGTGAGCACCAAGCTGTGCGCTCAGCTGGCCGCGGGCACCTGGGCAGCGGGGCTTCTCAACGCCCTGCTGCACACCTCTCTGGTTTTCACGCTGTCCTTTTGTGGCCCTAACAAAATCCAGCAGTATTACTGTGACATCCCTCCTGTGCTGGCCCTCTCCTGCTCGCCCACCCGTAGCAGGGAGCTGGTGATCCTGGCAGTGGCCGGGGTGCTGGGCAGCAGTGCCTGCGTGGCCACTCTGGTCTCTTAYATCTACATCCTGCTGGAAATCCTGTCCAGGAACTCTCCTGGCATCTGGCAAAAGGCTTTCTCCACCTGTGGCTCTCACCTGACTGTGGTCTGCCTTTTCTACGGGACCACCATCTGCACCTACGTCCGCCCTTCCTCCACCTACTCCCCTCGTCTGGATAGGRTCGTTTCCATGCTCTATGGAATGATCACACCGCTCCTAAATCCCATCATCTACAGCCTGAGGAACAAAGAGGTAAAATGTGCCCTAAAAAGGGTGATCAGCCGGGTGAGAAGTGCTTTAACAAGACAAGAAAACCTCGCCCAGTCTCCACCATCAGCTGGGTAGGAACTKCAGTTTGTGACTGATTTTCTTTAACTTTCAGCCATCTAAAAATTAGACGCTGGAATCCAAACTAATTTATCTGGCCTCAAAATTCCTTTTCTGGGCTGAAAACTTCTCTTGGCGCCCTCTGCAKTTTAGAAGGGAGAGCTGTGCACTTCCAGAATTTTATGGCACAGTTTTAGGTCATTGTCACAGGAGGAGAAGACTCCAGCTGGGAATGWTCTCCACTGAACACTCTAAGGAAGCTTAAGTGAGAGCAGGCAAGTGTTGGATGCATATTTTAGAGCAGGAATTCTGGGAATTGGTACTTAGGCTCACTTAGATAGACTGTACTAAAGCAGTTTTTATCCCTTTCGAAATTAAACTCCAAATATATTAAATTATATTTTTCAGATCAGTCCTGAAATCTCTCTCCTCTCTCTTTCCCCTCTCCTTGTTGAGTGTATGCTTGCTGGAATCTCTGGAGCCATGTTTGCCACTACATTTTTCTTTTTTCCCATTTTTTCTCCTTGCTGTGTCAAATCTTACTGGAAAARGAGGTGACTCTGCTTCCTGCAGCTCACTCCGCTCTTCACCACCTCTCTTATTTGTAGACAAATAATAAGTCATCCAGTAAAAATGCTAAGATTATCCTCACTTGGTTGACTCCAAAAGTTTCTGATATGTTTAATAAAATCTCTTTTACTGAAATTCAAGTGGCTCTGGATTTTTAAATGCTTTCATTTTGTGATGAGACCTTGTATTTATTGTAGCCTTAAGGTGCTTGAAATGCAGGGAAAACCATCAGTGTGAGCAAGAGTACAACTGTGAGGAGTCATAATCTTGCATTACAACTTGCACATGAAGCATTTAATCTGCCAGAAAAAAAAAAAAAAAAAATCCTTATTCCAGCTCCTCCAGGGCTCTGAGTGTCAGCACAACCAGGGCMCAGCAGTTGGATTTATCTTTATCCACACCTTTACTCCTGACTGGACCCCTGGAAACCAGAATCTGGTCCATCACCTGTTGATGGCCCCCTTGGGATGTCCCAGGCACTTTCACAAGGTCCTGAGTGACTTCTGCCAACCAAAAGTTGTTGGCCAGGAGCAGCTGCTGGTGCAGGATAATGGTGAAGGATCCATTATCCTTCAAATTCCTGCACCAACCAGATGGAGGGCTGGGGAGGTGTTGGCCAAGCCACAAACTCTCCAACCAAGGTGTGGAGAAGTTGTGACAAAGTGAACTGCTCTGGAAGTTCTCACTTCCTTTAACAAGGAGGAAAGTTTCCTTCTCAGTCCTGGTGAAGTTGTCCATGGGGACTTGTTAAAAAGATGAGGGGAGGTCCACCAGGAGCTTCTTAAGAAGGTTCCAAGATCTTTAGAGACTTCTTCAGRATGCCCAGAAGGGCTTGTTAAGCTGAAGGGCCTTGGTTGGTTGCTCCCTGCAGGACTGAAGAATACTTCTTTTTCCAGAGGCAATGGAATCTAAATGTAGTGGGTGGACAGGTGCCTAAGGATGCCTCAGCTTGTGTGCAATTCCAAACTCTGAGTGCCTTTTAAAAGAGGCATCTGAATTCCAAGGTACCAAGCTAGAGTCTTATTCCCAACCTATGTGCAGAGGGGGGATTTGGATGCTTTTCCTGGTTCATGAAGGAGGAAAGGTTTGGACTAGCAAGTCTAATTCTGCTACAGTCCTCTTCCTATCCACCCACCAGAGCCAYGTGTTCCCAAAAAGATCCACTGCAAGGAGCTGTTTGCTGCCACTGGATCAATCAAGGCTCACTGCAAAAGCTGGGATAGACTTACTATGGAATTTAGTAAAGAATATATGCATTTTCCCTTTTCAACAGCAAAAGAGAATATTGAGAAAAAGATGAAAAGTTCAGATGTGAGGAAGACCTTAAGCCTTCATTGAAGAAGACCCCCAAGACTACTTAAATTGGGGATGTACAAGCACAGTACAGAAAAACTATTCATAACCATAAAGATAGCCTTATGTAAATTAGTTCCAGGCACRTAAATGGTGATGTTATGCTGACATACCAATATTAAAAAATACTTACTGTATAAATAAGTATTTAAACACTTGACAAGGGTGGGTGAGTTATGGGGAGAGATCCCCCTCATCCTCCAGCACTGCAATAAACAATTGAGAATATTGAGAGAATATTTTCTATTGATAAGGCTCTGACACTGCTTTCCCAGAGAAACTGRGGYTGCCTCATCCCTGGAAATGTTCCAGGCCAGGCTGGATGGAACTTGGAGAAACCTGGTCTGGTGGGAAGTATCCATTAGAGGTCAACTCTTTATCATCCATCAGCTGTATCATCCTTTAATGGACAGAAGTACTAATCTCTAAATATTCCTCAAAATTGAGACATCCTCTTTTTTTTTTTTTTTTTCCTCATGCCCAGCAGCCTCTAATACTAGAAAGAGACAGCTGTGAATTTCTTTGCCAGCACTGGAATCATTTAGCAGGGAAGGATCATAATACACTCACCCAGTTTCTGATTCCCTTTCCCTGCGTGTCTATTTTTGGCTGCTCTCAGAAATCAATACCGCTGGACTGACTCATCCAGAGCTTTTTTTCATATTCCTAGAAGTGGAGCTTCCCTGCTGGAACAGGGGATGGGAGTACAGACAGCACCACCATGCGATTAAATTGAGGAAAAACACTCTGTATTTATGAAATTCCCATATGAGTGATCCTCTGTGCATTTACACTTTGCTTTTGCCACTGAAAATCATTATTTGGCTAATCTCTAGTGAGGGGTGGAGAGGAAGCATTTTCAGGCATCTATTCCTAAATATAAGGGATTCCTGAAATTCTTGATGTATCCTCAAAAAATAAAATAAAATAAAAAAAGCTATTTTCTTTCCTTAAGCAAAACCCAGCTATATTATTAATGTGTGGATTTTATTGCTTGCCATGCAACCAGGGCATTTTCCCATCTCTTTTTTCTTCGTAAGGTGGTACCAGATACAAAAATATGTGACATAAAATAGGTTGTGAATGATTTATTTTTCTCCTCTAAAAATAGTATCCCCTTATGAAATTCACGTTGGGGTCCAGTTCTGGGCTTTAAAATTCCCAAGATTTTGGGAATCAAAAAAAATTGCATTCGGTGTTTCAGTGACATTTTCTCCTCCCTTTCCTCCCTATTTTTTAACTCTTATACAAAAGATGGATTCACAGAATCAAGGCTGTGGCCACCCTTTAAATATTTGGCTTTAAATGACCTTAAACTCAAGGAGGGAAGGATTAGTTTGGATATTGGAAAGAAATGTATCCCCTTGGGGGTGGTAAAAATCTGGTTGTTTATTAATCCCATTTTAGACAGATTTGTGTTATCTCAATCAAGGGTAACTACCTAAAATTTTGGAATTCATACTGGTCATCCAGACTTCCTGTCTCTGCCCTGCCTAGAATTTATCCTGGCAGCAGCAGAAATGTGTATTAACTTTTGCTAAGTTAGGGTTTTTTCTTGAAATGTTAAATTAAAATCCAGAATTCATTTTCTAGCAGACTAAGGTTAATTCATATTCAAGTAATAGTTTCAGGTAAAAAAAAAAAAAAAAAAGTGGAGGGGGAATTGCTAGAAAAATCTAAAAATTGGGTTTGAATATTTAAAAACAATGCTCATGGCTTGTTTTTCATCAATTACTTAACAATGAATCAGCCTCAGGAAAGCAAACACACAAAATTTTGCAAGAAATCTCAGAATGAGATGCAGCATTTGATTTTAAACTTGGAAAACTAAAAGCTTTTGTACAGGAAAAATACTCCCCTTATTTGGCAGCCAGACCCTCCATAAAGAAAGGAATCTCATTTATATATATTTTATCATATTTTTATGRCCTGTTCTGCTCTCACCAAACATCTTTCAGGCTCATTCTCATCCTTCTTTCTTGACTATTTCACCACTTTCATATATTTTTTCCATTATCTTTGCCTCCAGACCACAAGCCCTTGTTCCCTTTCCCACAACATAATTAGGTTTTTATTTCTGCTTAATTGTGTTACGAAATGCTCSTTGGTGGTTATGGGGTTGGCAGTGTTACAAAACACACACAGTGATATTGAGTTTGGCTTGGGGATCTTTTTCTTTCTCTCACATATCCAAAGGACACAGAATTGGCAGGCTGGGAGAGCTGGGAATGTCCAGCCTGGAGAAGGGGAGGCTCCAGGGAAATCTTAGAGCCCCTTCCAGTGACAAAAGGGRCTCCAGGAGAGCTGGAGAGGGACTTGGGACAAGGGGGAACAGCTTCAAACTGACAAAAGGTGAGTTTAGCTGGGACATTGGGAAAAAATTCTTCCCTGTGAGGGTGGTGAGGCCTTGGAATGGATTTCCYAGAGAMGCCAWGTGATGCTYATATAACTTGGGTCAAAGGTACAAGATGCTTATATAGCTTAATTTATAAAATACCTATGTAATCTGAAGRATAACTTTATATAGCTTGATTTATAAAATACCCATGTAATCTGAATGATAACTTTTTAATACTTACATAACCTGAATCATAATTTTTAACACTTACATGACCCGAATGCTAACTTTCTATACAGTGTAATAGCCAAATGTAGTTAACTCGTTGCTTATTGCTTAAGTGAGCAAAAACTCACCAGGTGAACAACCCCGAAAATAGACAAATAGAGCTAATTAGGAAACAGCAAGGTGAACTAATGAGAAATTGGCCAGTGTAAAGCCAATTAGCCACAAGATGAAGAATTTAGACTGGTTAGATGCAGAAAGCCCAAGGAACACCATAACTGTGCGTGCTCTGAAGGAAAAGTTGAAAAGTTCAAATGTGAGGAAGACCCTGAGCCTTCATCGAGGAAGACCCCCAAGACCACTTAAATTGGGGAAGCACAAGCGCAGCAYAGAAAAGCTATTTATAACCATGAGGTAACCTTATGTAAATTAGTTCTGTACATGTATATGATGATGTTATGCTGACACAATACTTACTGTATAAATAAGTAYTTAAACACTTGACAAAGGTGGGTGAGTTAGGGGGAGAGATCCCCCTCACCTCCAGCKCTGCAATAAACAAAWCCCTGCTCCACAGAAACCGCTCTGTGGGGTTTTATTTCCARCCCATCTTTTTGGGCATCACACAGCTGCCCCATCTCTGCAAGTGTCCAAGGCCAGGCTGGATGGGGCTTGGAGCAACCTGGGATAGCGGGAGCTGTCCCTGCCCATGGAATGTGATGATCTTTAAGGTCCCTTCCACCACAAATCAGCGTGTTGATTCTGTGATAATCAGGACATTTTTAAAACTGGAAAACGTGGTTCCTCAGAGGAAGAAAAAGCTGTGCACGTGCCTGTTTGTTACGAAATTGAAGATGCAATTTAACTCTTCTGTTGCAACATCCTGAGTTTGGCACAAGTTCCACTGAGATTGTTTCAAGGCGGGCTCTTCTTWACCCAGCCCCGAGCCCCGCCCGCATTCCTCCCCGAGGGCGTTCATGAGGGCGCAGCTCCCCCGCCCCGCGGCCATGACACCCGCCCGCTCCTCCCACTGACCTCATCCCCACGCGACACCGATGCCCGGTTCCCGGGGAGCTGCGGGATGGCGGAAACCACCCTGCATGTCCCCGAGTGTCCGTGAGGAGCCATCAGTGCGGGAATCGCCCGCGCCGAGCCGCGGAGGGGCCGCTGGTGGACACCGCTCCGCCACCCCGGTGCGCCGCGGGGACTACAACTCCCAGCGTGCCCCGCGGCAGCGGCGCACGGAGCGCGCTGATTGGCTCGCGGGGACAGCGCAGCGCGGGCGCCCCCACGTGGCGGTTCGGCCGGAGCGGGATAACCCGGGACAAGCCGGGATAACCCGGGATAAACCGGGATAACCCGGGACAAACCGGGATAACT
>NW_026623542.1:775516-777949 GCF_030028575.1 Malurus melanocephalus
GATCTAAAATAACGGTGGTGTCACTTTCTCTTCCCATTCCTCAGGCTCTCTGTGCGCTGGTGGTTCTCTCCTGGATGTGCCTATAAAAACAYAGAGTCAAAACACAGATTCTCAGTMCTTTTCCTCCTTTTTCCAGTCTCTGCAATTCCCAGCTYYGTTCCCATCCCTGTTGCTGTAGGTCTGTGCGTGGCTGTGTTCTCTGATGTGACTCTGATCCAGTTTGGGTTGAAATAAGTTTAGGAATTGCTGCTTTGTCTGGATTGAGCAGCTTCCCTGGCTCTGGAACACTGCAAGAAGGGATTGAGCCCTTCCCACCTGGGGAATTTTGTGGTGACATTTTTCATCAGAGCAAGGCTGGCGATTCAGAGGAGAAGGGTTTCCAGCAGAAAACTCTGCAAGTGGATGTTCTTTCCTTTCCCTGACATCCGCCCTGTTCCTCTTGAAATGTTCACATTTATGTGGAGTGAAGCAGGGCCTGGTGACTCCAGAGCAGATGAGAGTAAACACAGGCAGGGAATAAAACCAGAATTGCCATTTCCAGGCAGAGTCCTCTGTTAGTTAAACCTGGCTGAGGGCAGGAATGCTCAGGAATTCCAGTAAAACATTTTTTTGTGTGGTCATGCTGAGCCTGCTAGTCTTGGTTGAACGAAGCTTCCTGGATTAAGTAAGAACGCTGCAATTCTGGATTCTTTTTCTTCCCAGTCAGAGACTCTGTTTTCCTCGGTGACCTCAGAGATATCCTCGTGGTTTTGCATCCTGCTGTTGTTTCAGCTGGTGTCAGCCCATTGCTCAACCCRCCCCTCCTGACTGCAGAAATGCTTTGTCAGAGAGCTCCTTCTTTTTTGGGGCCTGACTGAGCACCCTCCCTGCTCCTCGGGGTCTTGGCCAAATTCTCTGTGGTCACCCTTCACCCTTGAGTCACTGAGCTCCTCCGTGTGTCTCGTGACTCTTGTTAGGAAAATTAATTCACATTATTAACTACATTATTAATTACATTATTAATTTAGAGGTTCTTGTCCAAAAAGGAGACAGAGGAGTCTTTTAACTTGATTTGAATAAAGGGACATGCCAGGGGACATTTTTATGGGTTTTTTAAAATTGTTAGAGGACGCAGCCTGTTTTTCTTTTTGATTTCCCATTTCCCTCTCTCTTTCCCCACTGCTGAAGTACTTGGGAGGTACAGATTTCCCAAATTGCTTAACACAGACCCCCATCTAATGTGCATCCCCCCCTTCTGTTTATTTTTTTGTGTCTCTATTCTTTTTCTCTAAGTCCAGGGATTTAGCACTATCTTGGGTGAGTAACAGTCTGAGTCAATGGGTGGAATTCCTATGGAATTTATGGTTCCTCCCATTGCTCTTTTCACCTATCAGTGTCTGGCCTTATCTTACAGCAGAGCACACAGTTTGTTTGTAAAGACATCTCCCTTTCACTCTGGAGCTTCTAGACACATCCAGTGGCCAGGCCAGCCCTAGAAAATTTGCCAAAAATGCTGTTTTCTGCTAAGTTCATGGCCTGAAGAAGACACTAAGGGGTCAGCAGGGTATTGGGGACAGGGAAAAGAGACAAACGAGGTGTTGGCATGAGGAATACAATCTCCCCTTTTTGGCTGTGGGATTTCAGCCTCTTTACACCCTGCCAGCTGTGAGCTGTGTCCATTCTCAGAGTCTTTTAGGAGGAACCAAGAGCAGGCGAGGGAAGGGCTAAGCATAGAGCGGAAATCTTTTTTTTTTTTTTTGTTTTTCTCATCAGACTGGAAAGTTCCCGATTTGAGTTTCAGTCTCGGTCATCGCTGCCTATTTGGACAGGTTCATGGCCACACATGACTGAGCAAGCTGCTGATGCAGCACAAGGGTGGAAGAGCTGATTCCTTGGGCCAGGCAGAGCGTTCAGCTCTCAGTGGGAACATCTTCCCGAAACTCTGAGCACAGCCCCGGGTGCTCAGGGTGGTCTGTCCAGGGTTCAGRGCTCCACCCAGTCCAGCAGAGCATCTGCAGCAGCCACATGTGATGGCTCAGGGCTTCTTGGGGCTGGTTTTGTGTGTTATCTCCGTGCCCCATGGAGCGGGTGCCTCCGTGTCACTGTTTTATTGCTGGTTGGAACGCTGCTATCTGCGGGCAYGGCACAACACCTGCTGAGCTGAGCACAACCACTCCAACGGGATCCTGGGGTCCAGCCCTGGCTAAAGTGTCACAGCCATGCCTGGCTCCGGCAATTTTCCCTGTTTTATTTCTCTCACTGCTGTCCAGCCCTGTCTGAAGTGTCACAGCCATGCCTGGCTCCGGCAATTTTCCCTGTTTTATTTCTCTCACTGCTGTCCAGCCCTGGCTAAAGTGTCACAGCCATGCCTGGCCCCGGCAATTTTCCCTGTTTTAATTCTCTTTTTGTGTGAGTTCATTGCTTTTTTTTTTTTTTTTTTTTTTTTTTTTTTTT
>NW_026623542.1:778092-781977 GCF_030028575.1 Malurus melanocephalus
CCGCCACAAAAAAGTTTCAAGGAGGTTTTTGCCAGTTCCGCCACAAAAAAGTTTCAAGGAGGTTTTTGCCAGTTTATTCAGCCCCGCTGGATTGMTTTTTGCAGGGACAATTCTCCATACGGGGTGCAGGCCTCCAACAGTGAAGATCTGTTTGCCTTGTGAACAAAAAAATCCCTAAGTAAATAGTTAAAAGTAGATATAAGAAAGCCAATTCATAAAAAGCTGTGGCCATGCAAAAAAGAGGAAAAATAGGAAAGAAAACAAAAAAAAACCCACACTAGACCCATTGCTATACATTGTATGCCAATAAAAACCAATTATTGTTTAAATTCTTTTCAAATACAAAGCTTTTTTATAATAAACAACTTTACATACAAAAAAAAAACCCCTAAACAAAGTCCATATCTCAATCACAATTCACACTGCAGCCCTGCCTGGCTGCTCCARCCAAGGACCAGCTCCAACCTGAGCCCCTTGAGCTGCTTTTCAGTATTTCCACCTCAACACCAAGGGCCTGGACGTGGCTTAGGAGGAAGTTACACCCAGCAGGAAAGGTGGATGTGGGTGTGGAGCTGTGCCTGCACCCCTGCCTGAACCACGCCGGCCGTTCCCAGCGTCCCTCCCCAGCACAGCTCAGCTTTTCTCAGAGAAAACTCTCCCTGGRCTTCACCTCTCTGCTGAGAAAATCCCTCTGCATCGATTTAATCCCTTCACTTCCTCTGAACAAGCCATGGAATGAGTTCCTGGAGAGACCTGCTGGGCAGTTTGGGGGTGCCCCCCGCCCATCCTGCCCGGCAGAGATCAGCCATGGGCCACTGCTTGCCTGTTTTTGTGGTGCTTTATCAAGCTGCTGCACGTCCTTCAGCTGCCAGCTCACTGTAAAAGCTTGTTTCTTCTCCTCATGCTTGAAAGCATTCGCTGCCAGTCCCTTTTTTTGGGTGGCTGAGTATAAAAGCAGCCTCCTCTGGAAGGTGTCTGCTCACACTGAACCCACGGAGSACCTTTGTGCATCCTCACAAAATTAACTGGCAGCCTCAGGGGGGACAGACCCGWTTGAGGTTTGTCTCTTTGATTCCCAAATGAAGGGTTTTTTTTTAAAAAAAAAAACAAACAGTATTTCACCCATGTATCCCGCTCAGGATGAAAGCTGCCTGGTCATCCATGAGGGCTTGAACACTCACCAGTGTTTTCCAGGGGAATTCATGCCGGGACAGAGGTGATTTTTGGGTATATTGAGAAATTTCCCTGTACTTGTTGACTTTAGATAGGTGGTTCTATTTGCAATTTTTGTACAGTATTTGAAGAAAAAGTTCAATACAACAGAAACAGGGGACAGGAATGGTCCCCACCCCCTTAATTCTGTAAATCTGAGAGGGGGAGAGAAAAAGGTGGATGGCACCATGGAAGRGTTGTGACAGTAGAGCAAATGTTGTGGATCATGGCCTGTGGTGGAATGTCAACATCAGAATTATCGTSTCAACATCAGAATTATTATTAGCCTGGCAAACCCATACTGTGAAAGCTCCTCTACGTGTACCTGGTGCCCAGGCTGCCTTTGGAATCGGGGATGGAGCTTTTCCCTCACAGACACTGGAGTCAGCCTGGAAATTCATTTAAAAAGGACYGATACATCCATGTAAATTCACCAGATCCTGTTTCTGGCCATGCTGACAAAATTATTGTTATTCGCATTTTTCTTCCCCACTCTCTTGGCTGTAAGTGTATTTTTACAAGGCTTGTAAAAGAAATAAAAATAAATTAAAGGCTATTCTGGGCAAATTAGAGAATTGTAATCTCCTAAAGCATTTTCTTTAGGCTGTGTGCAAAAATACTCCAGAGAGGAAAAAAAATCCTGTATCACAACTTAGAAAAAAATTGTCTGTCTAAAGAGGGTTTTATATCCCTTGCCTACAAAATCCCATAGTACAAGCTGTGTTTATTCTGTGTTTGGGACTTTTTTTCCCCCCCTGCATCAGAACAGCTTCGTGTTTGGTCTCTAAAGCAAATTTCCCAGCAGAACTTCAAACATCCTTTGTCTCTCTCCCTTGGGAGAGCATTTCCAGGAACCAGCAGCTCTGTGTGCCCCAGYCATTTGCATTCTGTGCTGTAAATACCCAGTGAAAGCCTGGTTGCCTAAATCCTGCGTTTCCCACTTGGAAAAATTCAGGCACCCAAAAGAAACAAACAGAAAAGTTTGGCCGCAAGAAGGAGTTTTCAGTTAAACTCCCAGAGCAAGTGGAGCCCAGATGTTTTTAGTAAACAGCTTTCAAAACCCGCAGTTGAGGCCAGTGTCAAATTTCCAGACCACATGATCAGCCTTGGAGCCAAGTTTAGAGTTGCTTTTGTGTTTACAGAAAGTCTGGAAGCTGAATGACTCCGAAGTTTGTGGATGGAGTGGAGGTCCTCCATAACAAATATTTGACTGGATGCGATTTCTCCTATTTACAGGACTTTGAGCTTTGGGAAAAGAGGAAAAAAATTACTGTATTTTTGTTGATTTTACATTTGAGGCATATTCAGCACTTTCTTGCTCACTGGAATTGGAGCAGTTGTTGATTTTTAACTGGGATCTGTTATTATTCTGGCCTTTAAACCAGCTTGGCAGAATCAAACCTTTTAAAGCTAGAGGTGAACMATTTCTAGAGGTGAGAAATGAARTTTTGTGCTTTCTTGGGCAYTCTGACTCTGCTCACATCTCTCACTGAAGGTCTAACCGGATGCCTAAGCCACACGCCAAGGTTTTTGCTCAGGGATTGCATCAGCAAAAATTTGTTTCAGGATTTTCTTTGGGGTTTAGGAGTTCTGTTTTCAGCCCATTTGGAAAGGACATGCATGAGAAGGGCACAGAATAAATGACATTAAAGTGGGTGTAGGAGACAAGGAAACTTTTCCTTGCAGTATATCTAGACCTCTGACTGAATAACCTCCTGTATCATATGCAGACACTCACCAGAGAAGCTCTGATTATTTTTTGCACGCTGAAAGCTCAGCTTTACTAGCCCTAAATTGGTGGATTTTGGGGTCTGTGCCCTCTGTACAGTAGCTAAGCTGTAAACAACAAGAGATCTTGCTCCATTGTTCCTGATGGGATGTCATCCAAGGGAAAACAGGGGTTGTTTTCAACAATTTGGAGCTTGTGTGGGCAGACAATACACTGATTTTGCCTGTGGGCAGCATGAACATGCCCCTACTTCAGCCCAAGAAAGCAGCTGAGAGGGATATGAATCCAAAATCTACAAATGCTGCTGGGAGGATGGGGCAGGCCCTGGGCAGCTGGGACTGCTCATGGAAGAATTTCTTCTTAAATCATAAAGAATGCTTAAATTCTTCCCCAATAAGGGAAGAATTTCTTCTTAAATGGTCAAGAATTTTTTCCTAAAGAACTCTACAGGCATTATTGGGAAGAAGCCTGCTAAAAGCGTCACCTCACCCTTCCAACTCAAATAATTCAGGGATTTKATTTTAATTTTTATTTTAAATGGGTTTTTGTAAAGAGCAGCACAAGCTAAAAGGAGGCCTGAAACAGTTTTGAGGAAAAACTATAAAGTTAAGTCAGAATTAAAGCAACAGTTTGAGGCAGGAAAGCTCTGGGAATGGCTGAATTTAATCTCCTGTACGAGCAGAGTGGTGAATTCTTCACCTCACTCACCAAGACATGACCCCCATGGCTGTGGAACCCCGTGTTTCCCCTCCTGCCCMCGTAAATCCGCTGCCATCGAACATGATGTGCATTGTGCAACTCCAGAAAGCAGAATTTGGGACTTCCCAAATCCCACTGACGCACAATCACGGGTGGCACAGACTGTCCGGGCCGCAGAGGAAATATTCCTGTTAAAACTTTGCAATTATGGAGGTTTATTTGATGTTCTTGTTGTGAAGACACAA
>NW_026623542.1:781996-800534 GCF_030028575.1 Malurus melanocephalus
GATTTCAGGCCCCTTTGATAGGGAGGGGAGGGCATTACACCTTCACCTTAAACTCCTCTGTGTTGTCTAGCCTAAGGCAAATGAATTCAGGCAATGACAATGTTACACTACGCTGGTAAGGGCAGACTTTCCTTGATTCTGTATTAAAAAACCTTATCTGGATGTTCCTACTCAAGTTTTTTTTTTTTTTTTTTTTTTTACATAAGCATTTATGTGGGAGGAGATTTGAAATGTACCTGGCAGGGTTGCTGAAGCATAGGTATGACCCACGTTATCTTATAGATCTTAATTACTTGTGATGGTTAACCGACAGGAGCAGCAGAAAACCCTGAAACAAAGGCTCCCTGGTCCCTCCAGGGCGTTTGGAGTGTCTGGAAAAGTGCTCTGGTGCTGCCCTTTACCCACACACAGCACTTGTGYAGTCACGAGTGGGACACAGTGCCGGGAAGGGTCAAAGACCCGATAAAAACGTGCACAGAGAACCGGTGGGAGGAAAAAAAAAAACCCCTTTTGAGTTTAGGGTGTCAGTACATACAGGAAAAACGATTTAATCTGAGTTTTCAGGCTCAGTAAATGGTATTTCATGTGGATTTCAGCAGGAACAATGGCTTGGGGAATGCGAGTGTTGAACAGAGGCTTGGGAAAAGCCAAGATTYTGGGGGTTCAGTGATACAGGATGATTTCGGTTTAAGCAGGAGGTTTCCAGCCACTTGTACCCGATTTAAAACTTCAGAAAGTAAAATACTCCAGTGTTYGTTTGAAATTAATAACCGAAACTGAATGACTGAAGAACCCGATGTTTATTGAAAATAAATTATGGCACACATTGGGTGACTGGGCCAGCACTAAAAGCAGCTGAAATAGTCATCCCATTACCAGAAAGCTCCATTTTCAACATTTGGCCTTCAGTTTCTGGATTTAACTTGTATTTGGGGGAACTTGTTCCCCTCACGGAGAGCGCGGTCCGGCATTGGCACAAACCGCCCGGGGCAATGCCCGGAGGGATGAAGGACGTGAGACACGGTTTGGAGATGGGCTTGGCCGAGCGCTGGGCGGACTCGGTGATTTTTTGGGGGGGATTTTCCAACGCGAGCCGCTCCATCACGGGTGGCGCGCGCGCGGCGCGGGAAATGGGGCGCGCGCGSGGCGCGGGAAATGGRGCGCGCGCGGGGCGGGAAAGGGAGCGCGCGCCGACCCCGCCCCCGCGGTGGGCGTGGCCTGGGCGGGTGCTGAGTCACGCCGGGCCAGCAGAAGCACGCCGGGACGCCCCGCCCTTTCTTGGGGGCGTGGCCTGGCGCGCGGCCGTATAAAAGGCGCGTCGGCGGGCGAGCGCCCCTCACAGCGCGTCGGCGGCGGAGCGAAGCGGGTTCCTGCGTCAACAGTGCTTGGACGGAACCGGCCGCGCTCGGGCCTGCCGCGCCCCCCCATCACCACTTTCCGCATATTCACCGTAATACCCACCAGAGCACCCCAGCCATGGCAGCTCCCCCTTCTCAGGTGCGCCAGAACTACCACCAGGACTGCGAGGCCGCCGTCAACCGGCAGATCAACCTGGAGCTCTACGCTTCCTACGTCTACCTGAGCATGGTGAGGGCCGCGGGGCAGTGGGCGCGACGGGGTGAGGGAAGGGTCCTGCGAGGGATAAAGGGGCTTCACGAGGGCCTGGCCCGGCGGGGGGTTCCTGGGTGCCGGGCGGTGCCTGCGGGCCCAGCTCCTCCTCCTCCTTTTTCTCCACCTTCTCCTCCCCCCTCAGCCTCCGGGCCCGTCTGGGCCGTCCCCTGGGTGTAGGTGAGGCTCTTTTATCTCGGCTGTTCCGCGGGCCCCGTGGCCGTTGCCCTTGGCGGCCCCTTTATCAGCTCCACTCAGCGCCTCGCCGGCGACTCTGCCCTTGGGGCCGGGCTGGGTRGCGGGAGGTGCCTAATGAGGAGCTTGGCACCTTTCCCGCAGGCGTGCTCACCTCCCAGGCACGGCTTTTCCTTCAGGAATCGGTAGCAATCCGTGGTTTCCTTAGGCCCTCTGTTTACATGTCTTCCTTGGCCCGAGGCGCACGTTTTAGTTATTCCMTGACCTCTGTGCAGCAATCCTGGTGTTCTGGGCGAGCAGCGACATGGAGACTTCGTAGTGACACTGTGCTGTGTCGTGGCACGTATTTTATAGCTTTTTTTTCTATGTTAATTTGTTTCTGAGCCCTGTATTGGYGGGTGATAGTGGTGCACAAGCATCAGTCTCTTGCCTTGAACCTCCASGCTGCTGGTTTAAGAGCAGAGAATTCTGTAATAGGTTGGTAAATAATTGGCAGTTGATACAGAACTTTCCATTGAATCCTGCTTATGGTTGTTAAGGAATAAACAAGCTGTGATGTGGCTTCTAACTTCTGTTAGTTTGTTTGGCTTTTGAAAACGTACTTACTGTTGAATTCATGTTTTAGTTCCGTTCATCTTTTGTATTTTAAATGTAATACTAATTCTTTTCCCCTAAAAATAGAAAGCATTCCTTAGTCTAATTCCTGGAAAGCCTAGGGAAGCAAGGGGGCTTTATTGCAAAAGTACCTAAAAGTTCTTGGCTTGCRCTTATCTGGTGTTGCAAGTCATGACCCTGACTTGCAGTGTGCTCATTGTAAACAAGCTTGGGTAAACAAAGGGAAGATTTCTCCTTGAAAAAGGTTTTTCAAGRCTGCAGTTCAATGGCGCTCTGAACAGATATCTGTGGAGTGCCAGGGTGGTTGTTTTTCTATCTTCAGAGCTGAGTCAAGGACACAAACACCATTTATCTGTGCCCTTGGTAGGGATWCAGGTTAAAATTTAATCCTACCTGGAAAAATACAATGATAGTAAGGGGAGAGTTGTTCCACACTGCCATGCTGGCCTGGGCTTGAATTGCAGCCATCCTGAAGCAAGGGTTTTGAKCTTGTGAACTCTTTATTTTTCAGTCCTATTATTTTGACCGGGATGATGTGGCCCTGAAAAACTTTGCCAAGTACTTCCTGCATCAGTCCCATGAGGAGCGGGAGCATGCTGAGAAACTGATGAAGCTGCAGAACCAGAGGGGTGGGCGCATCTTCCTGCAGGACATCAAGGTCAGTAGTGCATTTGGGGACTGGAAGGGGTTGCATACCCCCTCACTGTGGGTTCTCTCCCAGAGGGAGCAGCAGCTGACACTGTAGAGGCACAGTAATTTGAGATGTGTAGTAATTCGATAATTGGTGCTGATGGATTAATAAAAAGTATGTATAAGGAGAGGGTGCTGAGCTCCAGTTTGTTTGCAGTGGGTTGAGGGCAGAACGAGAAGGCAAATGGTTCGTCAGTATCRTTAAATTTATAGCAGAAGTGCTTTGTGCACTGTTTGAGGAAGTGGGACTTTAAAGGTTCACTCAGTTCTGTTCTGAGAGTGCACTTCAAATTTTTGACTTTGCATAAAGGCCTAAACTTGGTCTAAACAAACTTTGAGAGTGAGTGATCTAAAGGCTTTGCACCCTGCTGGTCTGTGGGTTCTTACAGAAAAATGTCCTGTGCTTTCCCCTRCCAGAAGCCAGACCGTGATGACTGGGAGAATGGCCTGACTGCCATGGAGTGTGCCCTGCACCTGGAGAAAAACGTGAACCAATCACTGCTAGAACTGCACAAATTGGCAACCGAAAAGAACGACCCACACGTAAGTGGATGCTGAAAACCAASGTGGCTGTCCAAGGATGTGTCTTAATTGTGTGGGTTTAGGCGTGAGGTGTGTGTTCCTGATGTTGTGAAAGTTGAAAAAAAGGGTGAACTGGGGATGCAGCCCTTCCAAAGCCCTTTGGTGGACTTATTGCTGTCCTTGCAGGAGGATTTTTAAAGTGGCGAGGACCTGCTTTATTCCTTCTAGAGTGTCTGTGAACAGTCTCTATGGAGACTGTTTCTGAGGGCGTTTGAGTTGCATCTTTTTAAGGTTTTTTGTCACAAGGCTTTATTGCCACAAAATTYGGGAGTTGCTTCAGAATATTAAAAGCCCTCATGTTTCAGAACAGTGTCTGAAAACATGGAATTGTTCACAGATGGAAGTTTTTGACAAGGCTGGTTAGAGGTTGCTTAATACCAGGAAGGGATTAAGACTTGTGAGAATCCARGCACTCTTGGGAGTGTCCTGCCTCAGTTAGAGGGACTTGAGAAAACAAAACCAGAGGTGTAAATCCTCACTGCTGTGAGTTTACTGTGCAGTGGGGGAGTCTAAATCTARTAGGAGCTTCCTGCAGTGAGGAAGAGGAGAGGCTTCCCGAGCTGCTTGGCTCTGCAGGGCTCTGGAGCAAGTGAGCYTGTGTAAGCCTGGCTCACTTTGATCTTGTTTTGAAACAAAGCAAGAGGCTGCTTCCTCTCCTTTCCCTGGAGAGCCTTGGTAGGATTTCAAGCCTGAACCTAAACCTCTGGCCTCCTTTTCTTTCAGTTGTGTGATTTCATCGAGACCCATTACCTGGATGAGCAGGTGAAAGCCATCAAGGAGCTGGGTGACCATGTGACCAACCTGCGGAAGATGGGGGCCCCCAAATACGGCATGGCAGAGTATCTCTTTGACAAGCACACCCTYGGGGACTGTGACAATAACAGCTGAAGCCTTGCCAAGAGCCATGCTGTGGGTTTCAGTGGGACTCCTACTTACTGTCCAGCCATGCATGCAGCTTCAGCTACCTAGATAAACAGTTCCATACTCTGTACCAAATATCCCCCCTTTCTGTTTGTGTTTTATGTACTGCCCTCCAGCCAATAAAGTGACTTGGTTCAAGCTGGCTTTTCCTGTTTAGTTTGGAGGGAGAGCAGGCAGCTGTAGTGAAAGCAGTGGGAGGTCAATTTGCCGTGTGACATGGGGGATTTGCAGCTGCTGCTGAAGGCAGAAGTAGAAAAACCTCAGTGATTTCTTTAGAAATTCCTTGCAGGGAACTAAAATGAGGAAATGAAACCAAAGTCTTGAGCTTGAGCCTCGCYTTTATTTTCTGACGGTAGGCAGTARAAGTCAGCTGAGTGGTGACTGCTGCCATCCAGCTTTCTCTGAGCACTGTCAGATCCTTGGCAGGGGGGATGTGGAACTTCAGAGGAAGCAATGTGCTGGGCAGATGCTGCAGCTGCCTGTGCTGGTTGGTGGGCCCTTACCCTGCCTTATTCCAGTACTTTCCCAGTACTGGAAATTATCAGCCAGACAGGCTTGGAAAAAGCACTGTGGGTCTGCATCACACATGATGTGACTTGCTTCAGTCCCTTACTTTCCCTGGAATATCTTGCTAGGAATGCAAGTCCTGCCTGAGACTTGGAAGCTCAAGTTCTCATTCTTGCTGTGAGGAGGAGGGAAGTATCCACATTAACCGTGCTCCTGTTCGGGGCTACGCCTGCCTGGTCAGGCTGGTGCCTGTAATCCTTAGGACTCAAAAGTTTTGCTCATTTGCTAAAAATGGGGGTTTTTAGTGCTTCTGTTCTTGTTGCAACATGAGTTGTGCCTGCTACTGTAGGTGAGGCCAGGAGCAGTGTGTCCTTAGTGCTGGTTTTAGCCCAGGCCGGGCTCCAGCTGCGTGTCCAGCACTTCTGTTTGGGTGAGTGCCAGGAGTGAGGATAAGGCACATATCCCATGGATCCATGGGCTGTCCTTTAGCTGTACTGATCCACCTGCTCCTCCCCTGGGCTTTCACTGGCCTCCAGGATCACCTCCATCAGCCCCACGTAGTCACCCTCAGCTAGCGAGATGCCAGAATCATTGGGGGATGGACTCTCCGCTCTCCTGGGCTCTTTTGGAGCTGGGGTGTTAGTGCTTCCATTCCCAGTGTCTCTCGTGTTCCTGGAAACCTCTGGATGCTGGTCTGGAGTGCTGGCTGCATCTTCCAAACTCAGGCTGCGAGCCTCAGGGCCCAGGTTGCCCTTGTGGGACCTCTCCAGCACTGGAGACGTGACAGGAGTGAAGGAGAAGCAGAGGGAGGTGCTGCCTCCGGGGGTTTTGTTACTGGGAGTGTGAAAGGCACTGGAATGCTCCGAATTGGGAGTGGCCGAGGCYGTGCTCTCCAGGTTTAGCCAAGGTGGGCGAGAGGCTCTGGAACTCTTCAGGCTCTTGAAGCTGCCTTGCTTCTCATGCTCRGGGGACTCTGCCAGGAAGGGGAATTTTGGGCTGTTGGATGCTGTGGACCGTGCTCCCGGGCTTCCCGTGGTGGCAGCTTCCCTGGAGCCGCYCTTTCCTTCTTCTACTGTCACAGCCATGGAGTCGGGACCTTTGCTCCTCTCTGTGGGCCAAACAAAGGTTTCCTTTGCAGCAGAGCCCAGGGAGCTCTGGCTCTTGTCCACATCGCTGGCCCTGGAAGGGGAGGCGTTGACGATGACATCCCGAAGGGAAGTGGAGCACGCGGCGATGCTGGAGAGCGCCGGCGGCTTCTTGCGCCCTKGGCGTCGGGAGGGGAAAATCATGGGGATGGAGCTGATGGGCGTCTGGGGAGCGCTGTAGAAACCAGGCCTCTCATAAAAGGGGGTGGACATGAAGGCATCAAACTCCCTCAGTTTTCCCTCTTCGCTGTCCCACTGCTCCTGGGAGTCTCCCCTTGGCTGATTGATGCCRCAAGGGCTCCCGGCCTTGCCCATGTCGTGGTAGGTGTAATGGGAGAAGGGCGATGCCGGATCTCCTCGCCGGCGCAGCAGGTTCATCCGGGAAGAGGACCTGGAGAAGTTCGGGGACTGGACACCCAGGAGGCGGCTCAGGTGTCCCAGCAAGGGAGTGGAGTGGTTGGCCTCCTCGTTCTCTTTAATCTGCTCCAGGGGCTGGAACTCCATCTCTTCCTTCTGCATGCTGGAAAAGGCAAAGCGGGCTGTTATGCAGCCACTGAGGGAGGGGGGGATCTGGAGAGGCTGGCAGCACTGGGAATGCTGCAGGCAGCACTGGGAATGCCACTGGAGCACTGGGAATGCCACTGGCAGAACTGGGAATGCTGCTGCCAGTGGCAAATCTCTCCCTGTATTATCATTAGATATTAGCCTCCCCAGATGGATGCTCATTACACAAGTGAATGGGGAGAAGAGGACAGAGTTATCCTTTTCCATGGAGGATGCTGGCTGTTGTGGATGAGCCTAAAAGCTCTTCATGTATTATATCCCGCACAAGACCTGATCCAGGTGTTGTCACACCCATGTCCCTGCACCCACCTGATGTCAAAAGTGGAGCCCAGGAAGGACGGGCGCTTGTACTCGGCGGTGGCTGCGGTGTAGGGAGGCTGGGGATCAGGCTCGTTCCAGTACAGATCCTTCTCCAGGATGGGTAAATCCTGGTGCATCTCATCCACTGCCATCAGGGAGACCTGCGGGGGACAGCAGGAATGTCACACAGGAATGTCACACGGGGTCAGAAGCCTCTTGTGTGTCAGAATGCAAGGCTGGTGGAAGCAGTGCAGCAGGGAAGCTGGGCAAGTGGCTGGGGTTGCTGTGGTTTCCTGTCACTCGGGTTCTCATACACAGATTTGATTAATTGGAATGAAAATRATGCTGAAGGAGACAGGAAAGCAACAGGCTGAGTGGGATAGAAGGGCTGGGGGTGCAGAGTTATTCAATGGCAGAAAGTGGAGGCGGCAGTTTTAGATGGACACAGGGTAGGAAAGCCAAGGAGAAGCAGGAATTATTTCATTCAAAAGCAGGTGAGGCCTGAAATGAGCAGCCTAGATCCATATGGCAGAGCATGGACTGAAGCTGCAGTTGGCCCCTGTGTACATGCCAAAAGCCCCAAATTCCCTGGTGTGGATTGGGGGGATCTCTCCCATCGCAGGTAGGGAGGTGGGGGCAGAGGTGTCACAGGAGAATTGGGTCACTGTCCTGCCTCTGTGTTCCTCCCAGGTGGGGTTCACATGGAGGATCTCCCTCCTCTTTACCTGCAGGTTCCTGTCGATCAGCCAGTTGGCTTCAAAGTCATCATCATCCTCCCCAAAGGGGTTGATGAGTTGCTCAGCCACCTGCATGTGGAGAGCACACAGCAAAGGTCACCAYTGTCACCCCKGCCCCTTTCCCTGCAGGRAGAAGTTAGGYAYGATGTCCCTTGAATTCCAAGCCATRTTTTTCCTCCCAAAAGGGGGTGGGTTAAAAGTGRAGGCACCCCAGGGGCTGGGAGACAATTGAATTCATAATTCCTCCCTGCTCACACAGCCCTACTGCAACTCCAGCCTCTTTTCCCCAAACCAACCAGACCAAAGCTTAGGAAAGGTGAAGCTCATGTCYAGAATGAGACAYTTGGAAAATAAGAAAGTCCTGGCAYWTCCCTCRGCCCCTCTTGGCTTCCCRTTGTTGCCCACAGATCAGAGAATACAGCTGGGTTCCTGCTGAGCTCACACTGGGAAAAACCCTTGGCTGGGCTGGATTCCAGCTCCAGCCATGTTTYCTTGGACTTACCTTTAACCAGCCAGCATAGAAGAAGAATTGCAGAAATGTAAAAACGGGCACAAAGAGATCCAGCTCGTGTCCAGGATATGCTTTCTCTGGATCCAGGAATTGCCTCCCGATCAGACAGGCCAGGAAGAAGCTGTAAACAGCCACGGTCACCACCTGGGAAGGATGCCAAGGGACACATCAGGGCAGCGTGAGTTCCCAGCATCTCCACCCCACACAAGCCAGGCTCTGTAGCCTCTGGAAAGCCTTGGATTCAGTTSTGACACACTTATTGCAGGAGGATGCATTTCCCTGCAGAAAGCTTCAGATATTGCCTTTTCCCTTCAGCTTTTATGGCTGTGTGCCATTCCATGCTGTCCCTGGARTGACATCTGTGCAGGTGTCACAGGCCAGTGGCAGCAGCGAGCACGAGACATCCTGGATGGGCTGGAAGCTGTCTCGTGGCTCAGTCCATGCTGACAGGCTGCTTCCAAGTCCGGGAAGGAAGCCCTGGCATTGCTATTCCTTCCTTTCTGCTCCTCATGCTGAGCTTTTTTTAATATTTGCCTACCCYGATTTCAGGCTATGCTGAGCTTTGTGCTTTTCCCTGTCACCACAGGACTGGAAACTTCCCCTTTTCAAGTWAAAACTAACCAAGACTCTCACATGATCCTTGATACAAAGGGGTTCAAAACAGGMATAGGCTTTCCTAAGGTGTTCCCTGTTAACCTCCAGTGCTGCTGGAGGAGCAGCAGCTCCTGTTTCATGGTGAAGGGCATCCAAGTTATCTGAGCAGCTGGATTGCAGGAGACAAAGGAGCAAGGTGGTGCCAAAGTGTCTGCCTGGGCTGTTGAACAGCTGAGTACCTGCCTGGCACAGCCTTCCTGGGATCTTGCCTGGGATGTGATCCCTGCAGGGAATGGGTCTGTGTGTTCCRTGTTTTCCATGGATCTGGGTGGATTTGTTGCCCCTGGACAGAGGTTGTTTCTGGAGAGGTGGATGTGTCTGAGTTAGGGAAAGGAGGCTGGGCTGAGCTACCCATGGAAGGGAGATGGTGTGTGCAGGTGGGAGGGAGGGATTCAAGAGTATCCTGCATTTTCCATGGGTGGGTCAGGTATGSAGYACTYCTGCAAAGACAGGCTGAGAGAACTGGGGTTGTTCAGCCTGGAGATGGGAAGGTTTTGGGGAGGCTGTGGCCCTCCAATTCCTTAAGAGAGCTTATGGAAAGGAGRGAGAGGGACTTTTTACAYAGGCACAAGGAACAATGGTTTTAAACTGATAGAAAGCAGGTTTAGATTAGATATGAGGAAGGAATTCTTTACTAAGAGGGTGTGAGGCCCTGGCATRGATTTTCCAGAGAAACTGTGGCAGCTCCATYCCTGGAAGTGTCYAAGRCCAGGCTGGACAGGGCTTGGAGCAGCCTGGGAYAGTGGAAGGTGTCCCTGCCCAGGGCAGGGGTGGGACTGGATGRTCTTTAAAGGCCYTTTCGAAGCCAAAYCATTGCAGGGCTGCAGGYGTGGGTRTAAATGGGGCTGTGYCCAGGCAGTGGTGGAGCAATGGGTGTGGGGATTCCCTTCTCACCTGGGTGTAGACCAGGGGGATGCTGATCCAGTCGTATCCGTAGAGTTTCCCGCACTGGCTGCGCAGGGTGTTGAGCTCCTGCAGTGGGGAGAAGCAATGGTCTGTCAGGATTAACTTCCCACTTCCTTGCTGGGCATGCATTCCTCTCTGGCACCGCTGTCCTTCACTGCTCCAGCCCTTTCCCTGCTGCTGATGCCTCCTCTGGAAAGGGGGCTCAGTCTCAGCCTTGGAGGAACTCCCTGCTGTCTCCCCCTGAGCCCAAGATCCCWTTTTAGCTCACTGCACAGCAGAGTTGCCCCTCACAAAACGAGCAGCCAACAGGTGAGGCAAAGAATGCCCTCAGGAGCAGCCATTTCTCTCTCCTGTCTATAGATAAATACCCCAGAGGGAGATCTCTCTCTCTCTCTCTGGGCAGATGAATCTTGCTCCAGGCAACAGAAAGCACGTGATTTTCTCTGCACATGAATACCAAGAAGGATGAGCTGCTCCAGAGCCTTTTTCTGTGCAGCTGGGCAGGGATTGTTGCCAGGTCTTGCCTGTGGAGCATGGCCTGTTGCMCAAAACTATCTAACAGTTTTTAATAGCAAAGTTTTCTACAGAAYCTCAGTTGCTGAGGATGTTTTTGACCTCTCCTAGTCTCTTCCAGATCCATGCTTCCTTGTGGCTTTCCTTCTGGATCCCAGAGACCTCCACTGGTATTGGCTGCCCTGAAGTGTGTCCAGGACCTGTGTGATGGTGTCTCCCATTCCCCAGGATCTCAAAGAGTTTCCTGTCCCCTCTGTCACTCACATTCAGGATGCCTTGGAGCAGCACGCTGTCCCGGATCCTCCCGTCATTCCTTGCCTTCACAGCCAGGTTGGAGAACCACACACACGGAATCCAGAACTTGTTGTGGGGGGAATTCAAGCTCTCAAACTTCTTGTGCTCTTCTGGTGTCATGAGGCCTGGGTGGGAAAGAGGGATGACTGATGGGAGAAGGATGGACAAAGAGGGCAGGAGGAGCTGAATGAAAACATCTGAATACTCGGGTGGGTGCCTCGGCTCACCCTAAAAAATCACGGGAAAGATTCAGAGCTTTGGGAGACATGCAAAGGGAAAATCTCCTTGTTAAAACATTGAGTCACAAAGGTGGGATAATGGGATTTCACTTTGGATGTCTGCAGCAGATCAGATCAGAGCCAGCAGGGAGATAAAACACTGCTGGGCTGTCCATAGACACTTGTTGAGAATGGGATCATTTGTGTCCCTGAAGTGCCATTTTTTTTAGGACAACAGTGTCACATGGAGATATTGCCAAGGGAGCCCAGAAGATGTGGGCTGAACATCGGGCTGAACCCAGACTGGGAAATGCTGCACCTTGAGGAGCATCTCCAAGAGGATTCAGGGAGCCCAGCAGCTCAGCTCAGACACCTGGGGCTCAAATTCCCACCCACCCTGAGGGAGCAGCACYACCCCACTTGCAGAGAGCCTTTCCCAAGGCTCCATGCCCCAAGAGGAGCGGGACTGACCTGCCCTCACCACGTGCTCCATGCTGGGGAAGCGCTTGTAGACGGCGGTGCTGACAGAGCGCAGGATCAGCACACTGACCAGGTTGCTGTAGCGCATCAGGGTGCGGCGCAGGAGCCTCCCGTACTCATCCTCACCATCCACGTTGCAGGACACCAGGTTCATGATCCGGTCTGGCCACGGGATGCTCTCGTACTGAGCCCACCAGCGGGACACCACCAGCGCCACGTAGAAACCTGGAGGGGAGCTGAGAGAGTCAGGCATCCAAAAACTGCTAAAAACTGCTTCTTTCTCTTCTCCTACTCAGGGATGTTTCTCCTCATACAGTTCAGTCCTCCATGCTAAAAGGACTCTGGATTTCATATTTTGCTTCATAGAATCACAGAATAGATTATGTTGGAAAGGATCTTAAAGATCGTCTCATTCCAACCCCCTGCTGTGGAAAGGGATGCCTTCCACTAGCCCAGGCTGCTGAGAGCTCCATCCAGCCCAGCCTTGAAAACTTCCAGAAATGAGGCAGCCACAAGTTTCTTGGGTGTATTTGATGCCATTTGGAGCCTGCCCTCCTGGCAGAACCCAGAGCATGCAGTGCCAGCCATGTGCTGGGGGACACACACAGCTGTGATATGAAATAATCCATCTGAGGAGTTTTACAAAGGCAGAGGGAGGGATCAGCTCAGGGAATCCTGCCTGCCTGCAGAGCTCTACCAAACCAGGGAGAAGAAACGCTGTCCCATTCCCCTCCCTGCTGGATTCCAGGCAGCTCCTTACCCAGCACGAAGGACACAGGGATTAGCTCGGCGTAGCTGTTGCAGTACAGTGCCAGCTTCTCAAACATCAGCCTTTGGCTCTCGCTCAGGATCAGCCTAAAAGGGACAAACAGAAGCAGTTCTCYCTCTCCCTGCTCTCTCTCCCTTCTCCCTCCTGTGAACAGAGCCTGTCCAACAGGATCCCTGCCCCAGTCCCGTGTTTGTCCCTTGTCCTGCTCAAGGCTGTGGCTGTGCAGGTGCTCACCTGTAGACAAGGCTGATGGTGAAGTAGAGCGAGATGAAGATCAGGAACTCAGAGTAGAGCAGTTTGTAGATGCTGCCTTTCCAYTGGAGCAGGAGCTGGGAGAAGGTGCCCAGGCGGGCGTCAGCCACACGGTTGGTGTAGGTCACTGTCATCGCAGCTCCTGGGRGGCACACGACAAGCAGGGCTTGGAGCTTGAGCAGGACAAGGACACAGAGACATCCCAAGTGTCCCACCAAGCAAGATGGAAAGGAAGGAGCAAACAGAATGAACTGAGATCAAAAGACAGGTAGGATGAAGGCAGTGGCACCGAGAACCAGGAGGAAATGGATGGCAGGCAATTAATTTAATGAGTTTCAAATCTTTTCCCTGTCCTCAAGCTGCACCAGAGCTGGTTACAGTGACAAGGATGTATTTTCTGGTGGATCCCTCTGTTTTTAATGTTGGATTGTCAGTATTCAAGTGGGGCTGGTTGGTTGGAGAGGACAGAGCCCTCTTCATCCCCTTCCACAGAACATTTGTGTAAGATTAATCTCGGGTCACAAACTCCAAGTGATTGCCAGTGTGTTTCCTTGGCAATTCAGACATATGTGACATGGTTGGCCTAAAAAAAAAAAAAGGCACTTTGGGGTCATTGGGGTCATATCCCAGTGATTTTCTTAATACAGTTTTTGTTCCAAATATGTTTCTGTAAACCTACTTGCTGGGAAGCATCTTCCAGGAATACTGCTGGGAAAAAAAAATCCAAACAAAAAACAAACAAACCAACCCAAAGGCAAGGAAAAAAACCCRGAAAGATTTCTTGGGACTGATCCAGATGAAGGCATCCCAACAGGGATGGACTCTGCCAGTCCTAATCCTGCAGGCAGAGCAGCCTTCCCTGCTGGAAATCTGCGGGATGGAGTTTGGCCAGGCTCACAGGGCCCAAATTCCAGCAGCTCCACCTCCCCTCTCCGTCAACCATATGTTGCACAATAAATCACAGTGGATGAAAAAAAGGCATTCAGGCTCCTGAAATGCTCCCCAGGCATGCAGCATCCCCACTTCACATCTAGTCTAACTTGCATAAATAATTCTTTATAATCAATTAGTAATCATAGCTATATTTGTACAAACCTGAATTCATTAAAAAAAACAACCCAACAAAMAAGAAGACACCCGGGTTACCCAGGCCACGCAGATTGGTGAATGATTCCTTGGGTTAGAAATAATTATCCAGCGTGAAACTATTGGTATTTCTAAATCCTAACATGTCACCAGGCACTGCTATTTACCAGAGTAATMATGTTAATGATTGTGGGGCTCTTCCCTGAACGATGGGGATGGAGAAGCACTTCAAGGGACAGCTCACACCCTGCAGCAGCTGMAGGCAGGTAAATTTGGGCAATTTTCCCAAATGTTCCTCATTTAAACACCTCTGGGAAAGACTCACACTGAGGTGGGGACAGTTCAGGTCCCAGTGAGCTGCTGCTGTGAAGGACACCAGCAAAATCTGGATTTTTGGCTATTTCAACCAAGCAGCATCTTTGTCCTGGGTTTGGCTTTTTGGTGCTGCTCCTCCTTTGGGTTTCCCTSTCACAACTCAGGTCCCTGAGTCCCCCCTTGAGGGTGATACAGAGGAGCAGAGCTGTCCCTGTCCCCAGCTGCACAAATGCCCATTTCACTAAATCCTCTCCTCTGATTTCTGGGYACAGGACTTGGAAGAGTGGGTTTTAACTGCCCCAGAAGCTGCACACRAGCTGTCCAGAAGAGAAATGCATGCCCAAAAAAACCCCATACATTTTTGGGGCCTCTTACATAAAGCTGCCTCTTTTCTCTGAGCTTTGGGGCTCAGAAGCACTCAKGGAGATTCTTCGTTGCGTAATTCAAATACAGATTCACTTTTTTACCAAAGAAGGCAAACTCCAGCTCTTGTCCATGTAAATAATGGATGTCGCCCACCTCTACTCTGTTCTGCTCCCGTGTGGGATACGGGGGCTTCTCCCAATGCTTTTCCCTCCAGTCCTGAATGGTTAAGGCACCTTCCTGCCCACCTGCCAGCCTCTGCTGGGCTGCTCTGGGATGTCACTGGGCAGCTGGCACGTTCCATTTGGGGCTGAGGTCCATTTGGGGTGGGACTGGCACACCGGAGTCAGGATGGGCAGGAAGAGCCCACCACCCAGGGAGCTGCTGCCTGCATCCCCCTGCTCATCCCTCTGGACTAACCAGCACACCTGCAAGTCAACTGACCTGGAATTCAATTGTGGGAGCCCACAGCAAGCGAGATTTGGGGACATCAGGTGCATGACACTCCACAAACAGACACGAGCAGGCATCGCAGAGACGGACAGCGAGCAGACAGAGGGATGGAGGAAGAGGAGCTCACGGACAGGCASGAAGAGGGATCTCTGGAGGAGAGAGTGATCCCCTGCTGCTATCAGGAGGACCAGATACTCACAGTCATGGGCTCCTGAGCCGCGCTGGAGGCTGGCGAGCTTTGGTCCCGCACGTGTCCCCGCTGGGTCCTTTGTGGCCCGGGCCACCTCGTGCCCCCTTGGCTCATGGGGGGATTGGGCCTGCCCCACACGGTGTGCTAAGAGCCTGAGACCCACTTGGGAGCTGCAGCCGGTCACTTGATGCCGTAATCCCTGCTCATTACAAAAGAGACTCTGTTGTCTTTTGCCCCGTTCCCTCCTAATCTTCTGAGTAAGCCCTGCGTGTTTATAGAGGCGGCCGGAGGAGGGGGAGGCAGGGCTGGCTGCTCCGCTGCTGCTAACTCCTGGCACAGCCATGGTGGCTGCCAGAAGAGAGGCATTTTTCCTCTAATTCTTTCCTGTTTGGTCCCTCTCTCCGTGCCACAGTCTTACAGGAACCCCAGGAGATTACRCAGAGCTGGAATTTTCCACCGAGGCTGTGAAACGCGGCGCGCTCGGGGGCTGCCCTCTCGTCCCTAGGTCAGTGAAATGCCTGGTCTCTCACAGGATGTTTCCCTGTCCTCCCTCACTGTCCCTGGATGAGTTTGCCACCTCTTCCAGCTGTGCTTTGGATGCTGGCGATTTCCAGTCTGACATTGGCTCTCCAAGATTTTTCCCACGTGCTCACTTTTTTTTCCTCTTGCCTCTCCAGCAGTGCTTGGGAGCTGTCACTGTTCTTCCTTGAATGTCATTTTGGGAAACATTGGTCCTTGCCTTGCCCTCAAACTCCCACCAAGCCAGAGAACTTCTTCCCTCTGCCTCAGTCCCTTTTCTGCTCCCAAACCATCCCTCTCAATTGTGAGCATCCTTCTCTTCCATCACCTGCTGTCAAGTGTTTAGGACGTTCCCCTTCCATGAGGCTCTGAATCAAAATCTTTTCTTACTGACCTTCCATCATTTTCTTACTGGTTTTCCATCATTTAGGCAGCTGTTGGACACTGTGGAGAGGGAGYAGAGGTCTGCTCCTTGCAGGTAAGAGCAGCTGGAGATCCTGTAATAACCAACTTTCTCTTGTGCTTTTGTCTTTGACACTTATTTCACATCTACAGTTGGGATCGATTTGTCCCAGCTGTAGTTTTCTCCTTCCTGTGGCKGATCCTAGACAAAGAGAGGGGCTCRTTTCACTGCTCCTCTGGGGCAGGTGCTGCCTGGCATCTGTCTGATGTGGGATTGCTGGTGCAGTCCTGGGAATCGCTGTCAGGGGTGGGGAGATCATATTTAAAAAGTAGAATTCAGTGCTCTATGGAAGGGGGATGAGAGCAGGGAGACCCTCTCTGAAGGGAATGTTGTCCACGTCCAGGGAAGTATCAGGTGGACAGATGTTGAGTGTTTCAGTGCCTGAACCCTCCCACTCACGACAGGGTGACAAAAATGCTTCATTTGAGACATTTKCTGGAGCTGTTGGGAGCGGTTTGGGTGTTTCTGGGGGCATGGAACAACCCCCTGAGTGTGCTGCTGTTTGTGGAGGGATGTGCTGGCATCTGGGGACCTCTGCTGCCCTCCTCCGAGAGCAGCTCTGCTGGCAGCTCGTGTGCTCCACAGTTGCCCTTGGGACAGCAGGAAATATGTGTGGAATTTAATATTAAATAACTGAGGGGCTCCCAGCGTGGCAGCTTGGATCCCTTTCCACATCCCCCTGAGGGAGAGGATGGTCTGAAAGGCTGCCTTGCTCGGAAGCAGGACATGCTGACATCCATGCTCAGCCTCCCAGCCCTGGAATCATCCTTGTTCTCTCCATGTTGAAGATGCAGAGGTTCAATTGCTGTGCTGGGAGATGAATCCCTGTTTTGGSAATGCCAAAGGGCCACTCTCAGTGCTGACTTAGCTGGCTGGGAAAGGCACAATGCCCTCCCTGCTGTCTCCCAGAGAACAGTGTTTTTAGGGGCAGTGGGTCCCAAAGCTTGATGAAATCCCTTTCCCTTCTCCAGTTTCAGCGCTGGGATAGACACAGAGGCAGCTGGCATCAGGGGTGTCTCTCAAAATTACTTTMTTCCCTGGAATCTGACGTAATGTTAAAAAAATAAAGTGGGAACTGTCTGGRGATATGCTGTTTTTCAGGGACAGGATTGACTCAGAGGTTTGAGCTAAGCCAGGAATGTTTGAAGAGGACCCTGCAGTGCTCTCTGAGGACCCTCAGGCTTGTTCCCCTAATGCTACAGAATTCCTCACTTATTCTGTGCCATCCTGGATTGTCCTGGGAGCTGAGGGTGCCTGTCCTGTGCCAAGCTCTTAATCTCCATCTGATCCTCTGCATTTTATTTTTAGGGGCTTGGATGCTGACMAAAATCTTCCTTTTCCTCTGATTCAAGTGTCAGCATGAAAATGAGGGAAGGGTCCTTAGCAAGGTCTCCCTTAGGAATCGTGGTGAGGATTAGGTGCCAAAGGGAGGATCAAACGTGCTGCTGCTGGAAATCAGAGATCCTAGAGCCAGAGATCCCAGAGGAGCCTTGCAGCCAGCTGAGCAAACATGTGGCACAGCCAGGAGGGGGTGGAGGGAGYCTGGAGTKTYAGACCATTTGTTTTCATYCTCCTTTCCATGGCAATAACATCCRGTTTGAGTTTGCTGGGTAAGGGGTGTCAGCAGGTCAGATCCTTCTTTCCAAGCTCAGAGATAATCCCTGTTCTTCCTTCCCTTCCCAGATTCCGTCTGGCTTTCTTTTGTCTTTTTCCTTTCTCCTCTCTTCTCCTCCCTCCTTTCCCTWTTCCTTTCCCCTTTTCTTTCTCGTCATTTCCTTTCTTTGTCATTTCCATTTCCTTTCCTTGTCCTTTTATTTCCCCTTTCCTTTCCTTCTTCTCTTCTGGGAAGAAGAGGGGAGCACAYGCCCCTCTCCCTTTGTGACAAGTCACTTCTGCATGTGGCTGGGATTCAGCATCTCCAGCACAACCCCTCTCAAAGCTTCCTGTCAGCACTATCAGTTCTCATCCTTCCTGCTTTTCTTGGCTCCTRGAAGCACTTCTACCTTTCTAATCCAAGGACCCTCTGTTGCTGCCAGCCAAGCCTCGGGAGTTAATAATTACAAAGACTAATCACTTCTGGTGCTGCCTTGCCGAGCTGAAGATCTTTCCCCTCCTCCCAAAAGTTCCTTGAAGATAGCAAAGGTTGCAGCCAGCGACACAAACATCCCGGACACTCGGTTCCCAGACCTCAGAGCATGGGCTTGGCCCGTGCCATATCCGTGGATCCAGGGCAATGGCAAGGTAGGATGTGATGGGAAATGTCCTCTGAGGGTGGCCTGCGAGGGCAGGGGCAGTTTTTTRCTTCAATGGAGACACTCACCAAAAATCCCAGTGCTGTCAATCCAGAAGTGGCTATGGGATCTGCTGTGGAACACTGCAGGGGTTTGCCTGTTGGGTTCCAGCCCAGCGCTCTCCTTGAATGCTGAGTTTAAAAACCCTGGACAATCAGCAGCCCTTCTCACCCCATCCTTGCATATTGTCCCTTGTTTACATCCCAGGTTTCCCCTCTGTATTGGGTCTGTGTGGCAGTTTTAGTAGCGGGGGGGCTACAGGGAAGCAGAGATCCATCTGCACCCCATGGAGGAGCCAACGATGGAGCAGGGTCCTGGCAGGACATGTGGAGAGAGGAGCATGGGCTGGAGCAGGTCCTGGCAGGACGTGTGGAGAAAGGAGCCTGGGCTGGAGCAG
>NW_026623542.1:800734-805615 GCF_030028575.1 Malurus melanocephalus
ACATGTGGAGAGAGGAGCATGGGCTGGAGCAGGGTCCTGGCAGGACATGTGGAGAGAGGAGCATGGGCTGGAGCAGGGTCCTGGCAGGACATGTGAGAGAGGAGCCTGGGCTGGAGCAGGGTCCTGGCAGGACATGTGAGAGAAGAGCCTGGGCTGGAGCAGGTCCTGGCAGGACATGTGGAGAGAGGAGCATGGGCTGGAGGTGCCTGTTCCTGAAGGACTGACCCTGTGGAAGGGACCCGGGTTGGGGCTGCCTGTTCCTGAAGGACTGACCCTATGGAAGGGACCCGGATTGGGGCTGCCTGTTCCTGAAGGACTGACCCTATGGAAGGGACCCAGGCTGGGGCAGCCCATGAAGAACTGGCTGGAGATGTTCCTGGAAGGCTTCTGGCGTGGGAGGAACCCCGCGCTGGAGCAGGGGCGGAGTGTGAGGCATCCTGCTCTTGAGGAAGAAGGAGCAGAGCCAGCAGCCCCCATTCCCCATCCCGCTGTCGGGAGGGAGGCGAAAGACGCCGGGAACGATTGCGATCCGGGGACGAAGAGCGGAGCGGAGCGACGGCTCTGGCACATTTCCTTTCAACCCCTCATCGTCCCGCGGTGAGTTGATGGGTGACAAAGCGCACTAATTCCCGGCTCCAGCCCGTTCAATCCCCGCCGCCGTTYGCCGAGCGACCCCTCCGGGGCCCCGGCGGCGCTCAGGGCGCAGCCGCAACGGCATCACGTGGGGAGCGGGGCCGGGGCTGCTCGGGATCGCTCCGGATCCTCCGGGAACGGAGCCGCTTCTTGCTCCTCCGGGAACGGCTCCGGTTCGTGCTCCTCCGGGCAGGGAGCCGCTTCTTGCTCCTCCGGGCAGGGATCCGGTTCTTGCTTCTCCGGGAACGGCTCCGCTTCTGAATCCTCCGGGCTTGGCTCCGGTTCTTGCTCCTCCGGGAGCGGATCCGGTTCTTGCTCCTCCGGGCACGGAACCGCTGCGGCTCCGCTTCTGAGTCCTCCGGGCTCGGCTCCTGCTCCGGCTCCTCCGGGCACGGCTCCCGCTCCCACTGCGGCTCCTCCGGCTTTCTCCGCGGTTTCTGGTCCGGGCCCGGCTCCTGCTCCGGCTCCTCCGGGCACAGCTCCCGCTCCCATTGCCTCTCCTCCGGCTTTCTCCGCGGTTTCTCGTCCGGGCCCGGCTCCGGCTCGTCCCCCGGGCATGGGGGTGGCGGGCGCTCCTCCGCCGTGAGCAGCAGCGGCAGCACCGGCGGGACCCAGCGATGTTGCGGGGGTAGGTGACGGGGGAGGAGCGGCGTTTTGTGTGTCTCCATAGGATCCTGGAATGGTTTGTGTTGGAAAGGGGTCTTAAAGTTCGTGTTGTCCTGTCCACGGGCAGGGATATCTCCGGCTAGACCGGGTTGCTCCAAACTCGGACATTTCCAGGGATGGGGCAGCCACAGCTCCTCGGGGGAATCCGTTCCACCACCCTCCCTGGGAAGAAGTTCTGTGGAAGCTATGGGAGGAGATGGAATAAGGAGGCAGCAGCATCCCCACATATGGCACACGGCGTTTCGCTGCCGAGACAAAAAGAAGAAACCGATGTGTGTCCTGCTATAATAACAATGTAATAAACCACCATCAGATGCTTTCCCAAAGCTTTTGAGGGATGATGAGCAGCTTTGGACTGATGCCAGCCCGCGGTGRTGCAGGTCAGGCATCTCTCCTGGTGGGGATGGAGAAGTCAGGCTCTGCTCCCAAACCCGAGGGTGAGAGTTTAACCTGGAGAGAGCCACGGGCTGCTCGTACGGGAAACAACCCCGTCGGATCAGCACGGCAGGAAACATGTGGGGCCCGCTGGAAAAAGTGCAGATCCTGCACATTTTTTTGCTTTTTCTACAGAAACCAGCTTTAGAAGGTTGTGGGGTGTTGGGATTTTTTTTTTTTTTTTTTTTTTTTTTTTTTTTTTTTTTTTTTTTTTTTTTTTTTTTTTTTTTTTTTTTTTGTGAAGGTTTGCATTTCTTTGTGTCAGGATGTGACTTTTAGGATATGATGCATTTTTCCTGGAAAGACAGCTACACCAGTCAGCAAGAGAGAAGAGTGTTTGTAGTGGTCCTTTGGTCTCTGGGGTTGGATTTCAGAGCCCCACTTGGACACTGAGCAGAATCCAGCACAGCCAAGGCTTCCACAGGGATTCTGTTTGCACAGCGTGGAGAATGAGCTATTCCATCATAGATGCTTTTCCAGGATATGTTTTTGGCATTACAGWGTGTGGGTGGGACTGTTTAATTCCTTCATGTCCTCCAGTTTTCTTCTGTGGTGTGTGGAAATACACTGAAATATCTGTCTCCCGAGGCAACTTTCATCTGAGAATTTGGGAGTCATAAAATAACATTTTTTCTCTTCCTGTGGGTTGGATTGGGTGCATTGTATCAGTAGACTGGTGAAATGTCCCTTTTCCCTTCTTCTTGTTTTATTTATTCTTTTATCCTTCTTTGCTCCTTTCTGGTGTGATTTCTTCCAGAGGTTCAGACAGTTCTTCACACATTTTTCTGTGGTAACTGAGCTAATTTAGCTGCCTCTGTCTCCCAAGGCAACTTTCATCTGAGAATTTRCAAGTCATAAAATGACAACTTTTTTTCCTTCCTGTGGGTTGGACTTGGGGCATTAGCATCAGTAGGCTGGTGAAACATCCCTTTTCATTGCTTCTTCTTTTATTTATCAGTTTTATCCTCTGTTCTCTGATTTCCTTGCTCTTTTCTGGTGTGATTTCATCCAAGGGTTCTCCAATGTGGTGGTGGGCAAGGAGCAGTGGTGAGGAGGAGTGTGGGAGGAGGTGCACAAAGAGAAGGGCTCAGCCCGGGCTTGTGAGCCAGAGATAAGCAGCAGCAGGTTAATCTGCAGGGCAGKGTCTGTGTCTGGGCAGGAGAGAAAACTTCCACGTGGGGATGGATACACTCCCCCTGCCTTCAGATGGAGGTGATTCCATGGGGAGAATTCAGTGAGGAAGGGGATTAATGCAAACAGGATAAATGCAAACAGTGACTGAGTGACTCTTCTGGTTTCTTCTTTCTAGGACACCTCTGCTTGCTGGTCACTGAAACTGAAAAATRAGGCTTTGACTCAGCTCGGGGAAAACACACTGATTCAGACAGCTCTGTGGAGGATTTCGGTGGGAAATGAGTGGAAAATAGGTTAAAATAGGTTTAAAATAGGGTGACAAAGAATAGAGATAAAATAGATCTTTTCCCTCTGAAGCAGGTGCAGAGAGTAGAGAAAGGCTGGATTGGCAACAGAGAGGATGGGATCTGTACATTAGGAATGGGAAAGCTGTATTCCTTTTTTTGCTGCTTCAGTAAGGACATCTGACCTTTGGTCTCCTGGTGTATCCCAGAATCCTAAAAAGCCACCCTCAGGGTGTTTCTCTCAGACAGCAGGTGACATTGGGATCCCTGGGGGAGCTGTCCTTAGTTCTCCTGCYTTATCCTGAGTTAATAAGGACACCATGCCAAAAGGGTGCCAAAGGCACTTCCATAGGCAGGGCAAAGGAACTGGTGCYGCTGTTGCTGCCCAAATTCTGCSTCATCACCCTCTCTGCCTCATTYCCAGTGCCTGGAGCTGGGRCTGTGAGTGTTGGGGGAAGGCTCTGGTTCACCCCACCATTCATTTTCCCTGTCCCTTACCCCCCCAGCCAGGTCAGTTTGGAGGAGGAGAGCCAGAACCCACCCGCTGTGGGACACTGGAARGCCCTGATGCCATCCAAAGGTGACAAGGAGGAGGCAGAGAGTGGATGCCAGGATGCTGGAGGYGTGGGT
Organism: Malurus melanocephalus; assembly: GCF_030028575.1. Classification (NCBI taxonomy): domain Eukaryota; kingdom Metazoa; phylum Chordata; class Aves; order Passeriformes; family Maluridae; genus Malurus; species Malurus melanocephalus. The sequence goes on from NW_026623542.1 coordinate 804,517, forward strand.
GAGCCCCAGTCCACAGAGCAGCTCAACGTGTCCCGGCTGCGCAGCTCCTCGGTGGAGATCCGGGAAAAGGGCTCCGAGTTCCTCAGAGATGAGCTACACAAGGCACAGAAGGTAAAGCCCAGGGTTTGTGGGAGCTCCTGGGGATGGCAGCACKGATTGGAGAATGGGGGAGTTTTCCTAGAGGTGGTCTGGGAGTCTGGAGCAGGCAGAGGAAGAGAGAGATGGAGCTGAGGTGCTTTGGAGCAGGACAGCATCCAGGAAGTCCTGGAAACTTGCTGCAGGAAGCAGCTTGAGGCAGTGCCTCCTTGCTGATGACAAATGAGCAATTCCAGCCTGAAAATCCTGCTGCAGCTTTGGGAGAGGTGCCTTTGGTGACATGGAGTTTAGTGACAGGAATCCTGGGTCAGGGATCTGTGCTGTGGTGGGGAGGAAGGGCTGGGATTGACAGGCTGGGGCTGGGCATCAGCACTCCTGTCCCTCTCCATTTCCTCAACAGGAGCTGAAGCTCAAGGACAAAGAATGTGAGAGATTGTCCAAAGTCAGGGAGCAGCTGGAGCAGGAGCTGGAGGAGTTAACAGCCAGCCTGTTCGAGGTACCACCCTCTTCCTTTTCCCTTCATTTCTTAAGCCAAGCTCACATCCAGCTCCTTTAAGACAGCTTTCCCTGGATTTCCAGCGTCTCCTCCCACAGCTTCCTCCTCTCCCCTGTTGTTCTTTCCCGCTTGGAGAAGCAGAGCTGGGCAGTGCTGCAGAGCTGGGCTCCTGGGCAGCCTTTATCTGGATTTCTTTGCCCTTCTAGCAGCTGTGGGGTGGCATAAAGAGCACAGGAGTTATGGTGGCAGAGTCTGGGAATGCCAGGAGCTGGAGCCAAGCTCCCAGTCCCTCTCCCTGTCCCTCTCCCWGTCCCTCTCYCTGTCCCTCTCCGTTCCTGCTCTATAGTCTGGGCAGCTGCTGTGTAATAGAGATGATTCCCTGGCTCATCCCATCCCCTGCTGGGGGTGGGAACATGCTGGATATCCTCATCCCTCTGCTCCAGTGAGTGTCCAGAAGGCCTGTTGGTTGTTGCTTTTGTTTTGTGTTTTTTTGTTTTTTTTTTTTTT
>NW_026623542.1:806466-814056 GCF_030028575.1 Malurus melanocephalus
GGATGGATGGATGGATGGATGGATGGATGGATGGATGGATGGATGAGGGATGGATGGATGGATGGATGGATGGAGCAGGGGCTCAGAGAGCTGGAATTTCCTGACACGCCAGTACTCCAGGGGCTGCTCCAATGGCTCCATCTTGAGGAGAGAGAAATTCCTGGAGTTACTGGTTCTAAAATGAGCCTGGAGCAAAATGTGCTGGTGGAAGGGCAGAGGGGCAGATTCCCAAACAGCTGCTGTTGAAAATTCTGGATGATGACATGCCCTGGGAGCACGGGGAGAGGGTGACTGTGGCTGTGTCCCCAGATTGACATGCTGCAGGCCGAGGTGACAGCCCTGAAGACKCTGGTGATCACATCCACGCCGTCCTCCCCGAACAGGGAGCTGCACCCTCAGCTGCAGAGCCCTTCCAAGGGCGGCTTCAGGAAGGGCCACGGGCGCAACAAGAGCACCAGCAGCGCCGTGCTGCCGGAGCCCGCCAGCCGCGAGTGCAAGGAGGTGGGTGAGGGATGGCCCAGAGCTCCACTGAGCTCTCACACAGCAGCTGTTGGTGCCTTGTTCCCTAAATCTGTGCTGGAGAGTTTCGTTTTGCGGGGATTTCCTCTTTGTCGGGACAGGAAGCAGTCAAGGGGTCCCTGGAGGTGCCAGTGGGAGCTGCTGAGCACAATTTCCACCAGCCAGATGTGGGCACAGCTGTCCTGGGGAGCAAAAAGGAGGCACTGGGTCGGGAGGAAAGGAAATGAAGAAGAACGTGGTGGGGGAGTGATTTTTTGGGAGCTGCAGCCTCTGTCGTGAGGAATTGTTGAGGGAGCACAAAGGCTTGTTAAAGATTTGGATCTGTCATTCCTTCATGGAGGCAACTTCCACAGGGTGCAGATGCCCCGGGGTTTCAGATCTCAGGGCTCAGCTCCCAGAGTGCCCATGTTTTTGTCCCTCAGAATCCTTTCTGGCCTGGGTGAGAGATGATAAAAGAGAACCCAGCATTCAGAAAGTTGGTGCTCTGGGAAAGATTTTAAATCGTGCYTAAAAATGGCAATTTCTGTTCCCTTTTTACGCCTCAAGCTGAAGTCTGAAGGAGTGATTTGTGGCCCTGTGGTCCTTGAGGACCATGCCCAGTTCCTGGAGGGGAGGACCTGAGCCTTCCTCTGTATCTCGTGTTTTTTCCCTCCCTCTTTGCCTGTCTCTCTAAACCTCTTCCTTCACTGTCTGTCTCTCCCTCTGCCCTCCCAGTCTGGTTTCCCTGCTYTCCTCTCCCTGCTCCTTTGCATCCTCCCTGGGAAGGCTATCCACATCACCTATGAGCCAGGCTGGCAGGCCCTGGGAGCAGATGCTTCCTCCTCCTCCTCCTCCTCACGGCAGGTAACCAACCCCTGRGCACACTCCCAGCCTTGCAGCTCCAGCTTCCTTTTGTGCTAATCTCCATGTTTTCCCCCCTTCATTTCATTTTTCTCCATTTGTTTTTCCATCTCGTGGCTCTGAGGCTGTTGCTGGTCCCAGGTGAGCAGTCTCCATGGCACGGAGGGGCTGTGCTGGAATCCAGAATTTTCCAGCTGCGTTCGCTCATCTTAACTTTGTGTTGCTCAGCTTGGTTTTGGTTTTTATTTTTTTCCTTTCAGCAGCTTTTGTTGGGCTGTTCCTCTGGCACAGAACTGCTGCTGGGGGGGAAATTAGGGATCCTTGGGGAAAGGCAGCTTCCCTYGGACACTTGCATGGTGTCTGAGCCTCTCCAGTTTGGAAGAGAAGATGTTTCATAGGTTTCCAGCACTTTCTGACATGCTGTCCCTCCCTGCAGCTCGACTCCATTTTATTTGCCGAGTTCCAGGCCTGGAAGGAATCTCCAACTCTGGATAAATCCTGCTCCTTCCTGGACAGAATTTACCGAGAGGATGTAGGCCCTTGTCTGGACTTCACCAAGCAGGAGGTGAGTGCTGGAGAAGCAGGAGCAGCTCTGRAGTGTCACCTTTCCAGGATTCACCCCTGTTTCCCCCTTTTTTCCCAGCTGTCGGAGCTGGTGCGAGTGGCTGTGGAGCAGAACACCCTGACCATCGAGCCCGTGGCTTCCCAGACTGTCCCCGTGGGCAAAGTGGCAGCAGAAGAGTGTGGWGGCCCCAAGTAAGGACCCTGTCTCCCATCTCTTGTCCCCTGTGTGTGACAGACAGCCTGGGCTAGCAGGAGTGATGTGATAYTCCTCACAAAAGGGAGGGATTTTATTCAGATACGAAATTTAAGTCCTTTCCCACCTTCCGAGGTGCCCCTGTGACATGCAGGTTTCCTGTTATTCTCCTGCAAATCATTCCCCAAACAACCCATCCTGTGTTTATCCTTATCAGATTCCTTTTAATTTTTTTTTTTAATTTTTTTTTTGTCTTCACAGTGGCTTCCGGTCACAAATTGTAACGTAAGTGAAACATTTGTTTTTCAGCCAGTGATCAAAGATCTCTGGAGCATTAACAAGTCACTAACTCAGCGCCCTGTGGCAGCTTGGAGGCTTTTGCTGAGCTGACCTAACTCTTTAACCCTGTTTAAATTCCCCCCAGGCAGGATGGGAAGGACTCCAATGGCAATAAAAGACCCAAAAGGAATTTTTTTCCCTTTTTCCCAGATGCAAAACACTGATTTTTTTTAGTTTGGTTGTGATAGCTGTGTTTTTACACCAAGTGGCTCTGACCAAGCAAGAATCACTTTTTTTTCCAGGATGTTGCAATGCTCAAATATGTGGCTCCTTCCAGGTATCTTGTTTACAAAGCTTTTGGTCATCCTGCACCTCCTGGGAATTTAATCTCCTCAAGTTGTGTTAATATTTGGTCAATGATTACTTCTCCTTGCATCTGGACACTTGGAACCCGTGCTCCCACTCTTGGCTAATGTTTGCCTTGAGAGCAGTGCAAAACAAGCCCAGGGACAGGCCTGAAACATCTGCTCCCCTCTGCTCTCACCTCCTGTAGCCCCCCAGAGAAGATTTTTGCAGTTTGGGAGTGATGTTCCYCTTCCCACTGAGTTCTTGTGGAACGTGCTGATGATTGTGCAGTAGAAAATTCTGCTTTATTGCTTCAAGTGGTGCTGGGAATTATCTGCCCTGCAAATAACAGGAGAAAATGGAAGAAAATATCCTGAACTCTTGCTGATGATTGTTTGGTAAATGCTGTTTTCACCTTCTGAAATCTCAAAATTGGGAAGCCAAGCTCCTTCCCTGTGTGCCCAAGGAGGGGTTGGCCTGTTTTGAGTCCATGGTATGTGCAAATCTTGCTCAGACKGTGGATTTACCTGTTTTGAGGGCAGGTTTGGTGCCCAGCCAGGGTGTTTGCATCCCACCAGGAAAGCTGAGCCTGCCCTGGAACATGGGGAACATGTGCAGAGAGCAGGGGACATTGGTTGTGCTCTGCTCCAGCCTCACCTCTTTAATATTTCCAAGCCCCTCTGGGGGCTGTGTGCCAGGAAAAAGGTGCTTTCACAAAAAAAAAAAAAAACCCTAAACTTAAACTAAACTTGCCATTTATGGAATATTACCAAGAGCAACAAAATATCAGCCAAGGGCTTTGCTTTTTTTTTTTTTCTTTTCCCTTCTTGACATTGTCTGACCCAGGTGTGGCCTCTGATCTCTCACTTCCATCTCTCCAGGTGGATGAATCCCTGATCTCTGCTGTGCCACTGGATGGCTGAAATGTTTTATCCTTCTCCTGCAGGAAATGTGCCCTGAGTGGCCTCCCCAGGACCTGCAAGCACCGGATCATGCTGGGAGATTCTGGGAATTATTACTACATCTCCCCTTCCTGCAGGGCCAGGGTGAGTCCCTCCCCTTCCCAGGGTCCCCACCCTCCAGAATTATTCCAGGCCCTGCAGTGGATGAGCTCCTGAGGGTCAGCCCTGGAACTGAGGAAAACTTTGGGATTTTGGGGCCATTCCCGAGGTCAGGATGGCTCTGGGTTGAGGATTAAGGGGCAGGTCCAGCTCTTCCCTCTGCTTTCAGCAACCTCCAGCGTGTTCAAGTCCCATGATTTCATTCAGCACAGGGCTTTGATTGGTTTTATTGTTATTATTTAATTCCCTTTTGTAAAGCAGTAGTTTTCTGCTCTTTAAAGGTTGTTGTTCCAGATCYGTGCCTGGCTGTGGGAACAAACTGTCCTTTCTGTGGAAGGGAGGGAGAAGGTGGATCATTTGTTAACGTTGCTGTTGGGGCTCAGTGGAGGATTTYAGAAGTTAATTCTTCCCTGAGCTGCATTTTAGAAGAGCTGATMCCACAGAAAGTTGTGGTTTTGTGCACAGATTTGACTCATTTTCATCACTTGCACCAAAGTAACGTCTCAGATTTTTGTTCCTTTTTTTTCTCCTCTTTCCCCCAGATCACAGCAGTGTGCAACTTCTTCACCTACATCCGCTACATCCAGCAAGGCCTGGTGAGGCAGGATGGTAAGAGCTGGCTCCAGTGGGATGATCCCTGTGGGGGCAGCTGGCAGGAGTTGGGAGGAGCTGTTTGGAGTGACAGGAACCAGGGTGGCTTTGGGAAAGCAGATCAATGACAAAGGAAAGGCACAGAGAGGGGAGGAGTGGAGCATCTCCTCCCTGCTCACCAGCTCTGCCTTGGGCTGGAGCTGCACAGGGGTGACCTGTCCTGCCTCCCTCATCTTGGCAATGGTGAGGGCAGAGCAGAGCTGGTGGCCAGCTGTGCCTTGCTTACTGAATTTTTGATGTTTTCCCCCGTTTTTCCCCTGTTGTGCTTTGCAGTGGAGCTGATGTACTGGGAGGTGATGCGGCTGCGCAGGGAGATGTCTCTGGCCAAGCTCGGCTTTTATCCCAGCGAGATGTGAGCAGAGCCCCTCTGAGCGTGGCAGGAGCTGCTCCTGGAGGAAAAGCTGGCACAGCAGTGCCTGTCCTGCCCCTGCCACCTCCCCTGAGAGGGGCACAGGTGCCACCTTGGGCTGTGACTKGAGCCCGGAGCTGGGCTGGCCCTGGCTGCTCCGGGACGGCCATCCCTGGACTCTGGAGTCTCCTATGTTACTGTATATCCATTTTTTAACATTTTTTTTATACACAGCCTGCTTTGGCACAGCCCCAGGCCAGGCCAGGGCGGGATTCTGAATCTCCCCTGGGAGCCAGCCCGTCAGGACAGATGCTGGCTGTCTGTTCCCCTCGCTTTTTTTGGGATGGGCGGTGCTGTGCCCGAGGTCCTGCTGACCGCAGCAGCCCTGAAAACGCCAGCAGAGCACAAGAATCTTAAGGAGAGCCATGAACAGTTTGTTTCCAAGTACTTCCTTGTTCCTTGTGAAGGAGCCCGTGAGGGAAGCTTGTTGCCAGCCRAGTCACAAAGAGGGGTTTGTTCCTGTTTTTAGCTGGGTGTTTTGCACTGGGTTATCCGGGCTGGGGAACGGCTGGAGCTGTGCACCTGGGAGGTGCAGGATAAGGGGGGCAGGAAAAGGGGAGCAGGGCAATTCCACAGCTCCAGCTGCCTGCAGGATTTTTCCTCCTGCCCTGGGAAATCTGTGGGATTTGTCAGAAGTGGATGCAGGACCCTGTGACAGTCCCTGGTGTGAAGCTCCCCACGCTCCTGAACACCCACAAATGTTCCTCTGAGCTGTTCCTGCCCTGAGAGAACTTTGGGCAGTCCTGTTCCCATCTTCAGGCACAGTCCCTGTTGCCAGGTTGGGCTCTTTGTGTCTTAGTCCTGAGCCCAGAGATTCCTTCCTGGTGTTCCACCAGACCTGGAGATGCCTGAGGAATCCCAGCTTTTCCTGAGCTGAGGAATCTGAGACCTCTCAGACAGATCCTGATGTTCCTGCATGCCCCAAAATGTGCTGGGAGGGAGGGATGTGTGGGAATGCACAGACCTGACACAGCCTGAGCCCAGAGCCAGGTTTGTTAAAGCCATGACAGTATTTTGTAGCCAATTCAGCCTTTTTTTCAGTGACTCTGCCATCAGCTCAGCCRTCACCCACCCTGGGGTTTTCACTTCTGTCCCTCTGCCGCCCTCAGCAAGCTGGTGCCCATCCTCAGCTCCATAACCCCATCATTTCCTGAGGGATCTTACAGCAGGAACTCAATTTTCTCCTCCTGAGCTGCTGTGGGTTTGTCCAGGGGAGAGAGAAACAACACAGCTTTGGTTTGCCCAGCTGCAGATTCCAGCTCAGGTGAATTCCACCCCTGGAATTTCTCCCTATTTTGTTTCTTTCCCCTCGGTGTCACATTGAAAAGCACTTTGAGACACAAGGACCTGGAGCAATGCTTTGTCTGAGGTTGCCTTGCTTTTCAAACGRAGCAGAGAGAACAATTTGTGAAGGAAAACAAAGTCACCCCGTTGGCAGTGGGATGGTTGCGCCCTGCTCTTTCATAAAGGAAAATAAACATTTGCTATTAACCTCTACAAGTCTGCCTGGAGTTGGGGTGCAAGGGGAAATCCTACAGGATGGGGTTTGGGGTGCTTTTATTCACCAGGGCAGGACGCTGATCTTGTTGGGGGAAGCTGAGGCTTCTGCTCGGTTTTGTCTCCTTTTATTTGCTGGGTCATCCGAGGATTTTCTTCCTTCCCCTTTCCTGAGCGCTCCCCCCCTTCTCCTCTCAGCAGTTTGAGGTTTGGGGTCGCTCTGGTTTCACTTGTTCTCCTCCCTGCTCAGCTCTGGATGTCACCATGGAAGATCTCCTCGTCCCCCCCGGGAGATGGCAGTGGGGAGAGCTGTCTCCAGAAGGGGATTTAATTTTATTTTCAGTTAAAATCCACTCGAGGATGTGTTGGTGCAGCACGGTCAGGCAGCCACGAGAGGGCACAGGCAGCCCAGGCAGGGATTGTCCTCCCTCCTCGTTCCCTCATTCCTCATTCCCTCCCTGGGGAATGGAGCATCTCCAGCTCCCTCCTGCTCCTGACCCTCTCCAGCAGCCTTTTAACATTCCTGCAGCTTCCCTGCGCTGCTGGCAGTGGGAATGGGGCAGCTGGAGAGTGGAAAACGAAGGATTTGGATTTCTGTATGGGATGGTCAGGTGGAAGACTGGGGGATTTGGGTGTCACATCAGCAGGAATTGCTGCAGAAACTTCCCTGTGGCAGTGGCTCCTGAACTTCCATGGTGTGAGAAACCATCATTCCCAGCCTTTTCCACCCAAGCTTTCCTGCTGTTTTTCCTCCCAGAAATAAACCACGGTCCTGTTTGAGCAGAGTCTCTGCTCCTGCAATTTTCCTTGTGCCTGTTTGCCCCCACCAAGGGCCTGCCAGCCTGTCCTGGGCCAAAATAAAGAGCTTCAAAAGGATGGGAGTTCAAAAATCTGCTTCTGTAGGTGTTGCTGGATTTTCTTTTCATCCCTCCTAAGCCCTTTTCCCCTGCCATGAAGCATGAGTTTGGGAGGGAAAAGGGATATTTGGGTATTTGGATTATGGTGGAGGTTTTGTGCACAATGARGTGCTTTTAGGCATTTGGATGTTAATACATGGGAAACTGGGATTTCGAGCAGAGAGATTTGGTTGCTCCTGGCAATTCCCTGTGTCTGCTGGCCCTGTCCCTTCCCTGCCTGTGGAATCGCTCCAGCTTTGCTCAGGGCTGTAAATCAAAGTGTCTTTGCAGAGCTGGTCAGGCTGTCCCCACACACCCACAGAGATGGATGGTTCC
>NW_026623542.1:814858-829186 GCF_030028575.1 Malurus melanocephalus
GGGTGCACGTGGCACCCAGGGCTGGGGGGGCAGCTCTGCCAAGGCAGCACGTTCCCAATAGGAGCAAATSCCCGTGGTGCCACCGGTGCTGGGAGCTGGGAGGTCGGGTGTGCTGTTTGTCCTGTCAATATGGCCCTGTTTGTGCTGGGCTCAGCTGCAAGGTTGCCTTCAGCCAGGMTGAGGAGGCAGCTGGACTTTGTGCTGGCTTATGTAACTTCCAGAGAATTGTTCACCTCCTTTGGGGGCCGGTTATAAGGGAAAGGGAATGTAGGGAAAATGAGACTCGGGCTGGATGTGGGTGCAGAGGGGAAAATGGCTTTGGAATAGCCTTAAGATGGAGGAGGGGAGATTTGGATTAAACACTGGGAAGAAATCCTGGGAAGAGGCCCTGGAATGGATTTCCCAGAGAAGCYGTGGCTGCCCCATCCCTGSGAGTGTCCAAGGCCAGGSTGGACAAAGCTTGGAGCACCCTGGGATAGTGGAAAGTGTCCCTGCCCRTGGCAGGAKGGTTTGAACAAAATGATCYTTCAGATCCATCCCAACCCAAACCATTCCAGGATTCTGTGATAAATCTGAGTTGCCAGGGATGTCCTGGCTCAGGAGATGGGATAGCAGGRGCTGGGATGATGGAGCAGAGGGACAGCAGGGAAAGTTTGGCATGGAAAAGGTAATCCTGAACTTYTGGCTCAGTCTTGAAGTGATTCCCCTGGTAGAAGAAGACATAAGCTGCACGGGAAGAGCTGAGTCACTGGTACAAATCTGGTGTTTTTACAAGCAACCCCAGCAATGGAAAAACCACTTGGTCCAGGAGCAGAAATCCCAAAACAGCTCCCAGGGGGTTTCCCAGAGAGAGGAGCTGGGGAAGGGCAGCTGGAGGTGCCAACCCCAGCACACACAGAGCCTGTCCAACGCWTTTAACTCCATCAATGCTTCCAATTCCTGCTCCTGCTCCAGTTCTGGGGCTGCAGGCTGCCCCATGGCAGATGTGGCCCTGGGATTGGCTCAAGTGCCCTCAATTCTCCTGGCTCACTGTGCTAATTCTGCTCTGTTAATCACCTTAGAGTCCCCTGAAGGTGCTCACGTATGTGGGTCACGGCTCTGTGCCACCTCTGCCCTCTCTGCATCAGCCCCTGGGCAGAGGGGACATGTCCCTCACCTTTGGGGACCGTCCCCTGTGTCAGGCCCTCTGTGCCAGCTGGCACTGGGGAAAGGAGGGAAGCACTGATCAATAATGGGGGAATTGGGGCAGTGTCCCATAGTCCCACGGTGCTTTTGGGAGCGTCAAGTGCTGCAACCACCCCAAAATCTTGGTTTATGTTAATCCTTAAAGACTCCTCCACAGCTGGAACATTAACAGAGGGATCCTGAGTTCCAAATTTTGTTCACACTGGAATTATGTGCGTGTGGAGAAGGCCTCGTGGGCTRTGTTTGAGCAGTGCCTGACCCAGCTGGGTTCAGAAAACCCAAAAAAACACTTTGCTCTTTTCAGCAGGAATGTCACTRCTTTCTCCTCATCGTGCTGGTTTTAAAACCCTGGCTTTACACATTCAAAATACACAAAATACTTAAACCCTCTCCCTTACTGCAGCACATGGGACTCATCCCTGTCCCAACACCACCACATCCAGGAGAGCCTCTCTGAAACGTGGACTAATTCACTAATTCACTTGGACTAACAAATATTTAAATTGAGACCTTAAAAACTGCCTCTCTYTGTTTAGAGAGATGTTCCAGAAAGGAAATTGCTYCTTAATCTGTGCCCCACRGGGCAGAGCGGGCTCAACACCTCTTGGCTTTTTTATTTCTCTRTTTTATTTTCAGTCATGCCTACAAAAAAATGTTCCCGGGGAACAGTTTGGACTGGAAAGGATCTCTAAAAGCTCATCCATCTCCTGGCTTGCCCAGCAGTTCCTGCTGCCCCATTCAAGCCCAGACACTCTGTTGCTGCAGGGCTGCTGATTTCCTGCAGGGATGTGAAGGAGTCACGGCGCTGGAATCAGCTCAAAACCCAAATCTCCATGTTTTATCAGGCATCTCTGAGCAGCAACGCAACAAACCCCACAGAGAAAGTGTAATCTGACTCCTGTATTTTAAAAAAAAAAAAAAAAAGCCAACCCCTGCTTAATGAAGGCCAGGCTAATTGAGGGCAATTACATTAATCAGGCGAGAGAAGCAGCCAAACCCATGGCAAGGAGGATGGGTGCAATCACGGGTGATTACAGTGATTAATGCTCTCTCTGCCATCCCCAGAGCCAGCACCTGGCCCAGGAGCTGGGCACTTACCTAACTGTGCTCAGGAGGATGCTGCAGGCGAAGGTGGTGCTTCCAGGTGAGGATCCTTCTCCTCGCAGCTTCCCAATTCCTGCTGAGCCTCCCCTGACCTGAGCAGCCTGGCCTGGACCTTCAAACCACAGGATATTCGAGCAAACATCATCATTCACCCCTGCTCAGCTTTTATTTGCACCCACCAACCTTCTTGGGGGATAGATTTTATGTTGTTATTCGTATTTGTGTTATTTTATTTCGTGTTGTGCTGCAGGGGAATGATTCACCTCCTGGCTTGCTCTGGAATTCTGGGTTCTTCCCTTTACAACCCCTTTGGATTAATTCACTAAATATTTAAATTGAGACCTTCAAAACTGTCTCTCTCTGTTTAGAGAGATGTTCCAGAAAGGAAATTGCTCCTTAATCTGTGCCCTCCAAATGGATGATGAGTGTGTGGCTGGAACTCATCCCTGTCCCAACTCCACCATATCCAGGACAGCCTCTCTGAAACTTGGATTCATTTACAAAATATTTCAATTGAGACCTTAAAAACTGCTGGAATATTCACCCTACTGGACTGGAATATTCACCTTACAGCAGCTCCAACGATGCCCTGCTCTGCAGAATCTCCAGGACAGAGGGATGGTGTAGGACTCAGTATGGAAGTGTGATATCAGAGGAATTCAGACTCATTTTTCAATAAAACATATGATAAAAACATTAAAAAATTATAGAAACTGGAATAAAATTGAGTATTTTTCAGGGACTGAGCTTRCTGTTGATTTTTTTWAATTTTTTTTTTAAAGGAGTTTTTACTATTGCAAGAAGGGAGCTCACGAATGAGGCTTCCCCATCCCTGGGAGTGTTCCATCCCTGAGCCTGTTTCTCATTGTGTTGATGCCACACACAAATTATGTTTTGAAGCACTTTCCTGAGACCTCTGGAACTGCAAAGTAAACCATGATTTTTTTTTTTAAGAGCACTATTGCCCATGGACGGAGATATCAATTTGTAACAGTTCATTTTTGTGTAAGAACCCCCTGTGTTTGTGTCAGGGGAGCCTGTTTGTTCTGGGATTACATGAGAGCCCCAAAAATGGGGTCATTTTCTGCTTCTGGGTCCTGTGACAGCTCGTGGCACCCGTGAGTTTGCCGATGGAGCAATCCCTGCGGACTCTGGCACGCTGCAGTGTTGGTTTTTGGGGACAGATAAGGATAATCTGTGTCTCCTGACCTGGGACAGCCTGTGAGCTCCCTCTGTGTGCTCCTCCACCTGCTGAGAGAGTTTTCTGTGGGTTCATTTGGCAGGATCAGCTCTGTTGGAGCCTCTGGGCTGACCTCAGGTGAGTTTTGACCTCAAACCCAGTGCTGGTGTCAATCCCAAACCCCGCAAAGCATCAGATGGAGGTGTGGGTTGGAAAAGCTGAGCCGTGAATGGGCTCAAAATGGACTTTCCAGAAAATGGGAAAATGCTCCTACAAAGTTTTCTCAACAATTTGATCCTCAGCTGCCTCCCCAGACAATCTGGAGTCCGAGTTTAAGTGATAGGAAAATCTCCTTTCTTTTGGGGTTTGCTCTCAGGATGAGGGGAAGCAGCAGCATTGATCCTCAGATGGTGAATGCTGATAAAAAAAATCCATTTGTGCAATTAAAGCCAATGGTATCAAAGCAATTCCACTAATTTTACCCCACATGAGGTGGAAAAAGGACTTTCCACACTTGCTGGCAAAAAACACCTCCAGGAAAACCAAGGGAAGCCATAATCAGCCAGCCTGATCCCAAATCCCTTTTTAGTTTGCTTCCACRATGTTCTTGGCTTGGGATCTGATTGTGAGCTGCTAAAAACAGCAGTTACAAGGCTAAATCTGAAATCTGAGATAGAATCACCCTTTTTATGTAAATCCTTCCCTGACCCTTTAAAGTTCTGACTTTGAACACGGTCTTGATCTCAGAGCAAAACCTGGATGGTGACATTCCCACCCTAGAAATGTCCCAWCCTGCTGAGGTGGCATCTCCTGCCACCTGCCCGTGGGTTTGTGTGGCAGAAGGAGGGAACAGATCTGAGCATGAAAGACTCTGGATGTGACTGGAAAAAAAAAACACACAGAGCATTTTTACGGTCAACAAATAGTTATGATTTTATTGAGCAGTAGAATACACAAGAAAAAAAATGTTCTTTTTGAGTTACTGGAATATTTTTAATTTTTTTTTTTTTTTAAGAATGAAAACAACAAAAAAAAAACCAACCAGGAGCTGTCCTATAAGGAATGTGGGTTTGCTGTTTTAACATCGGGAATGTTAGGGCTTTGTTAGGAAGGCTTTCTCAGGAAAGCATCTACTAAGGAAAAGGATGTCTTTGCCCTAATGAAGACCTCAAATCCAGCCAGAGAGCTCAGCCCCTGCAGCAGGGAACGATGGTGCCTGGAGATGGGTCCTGACGAGCCTCCCAAGCCCTKTTTCAGCGAGCACTTGAGCTCTGGACTCCTCAAATCCTTGCTTGRAGGGAAAACTCCCAGGAAAGTTTTCCCTGATTCCCTCTGTGCCTCTCCTGGAGATGGGGATGGTCAGTGCCTCCTGCCAGAGCCCGGGATGGGGCTCAGGGTGAGATCCAGCTCACCCTGCGGTGCCTGTGGCTGTCACCAGTCCCTGCCACCCCCTCGGGGCTCCAGCACATTCTCCAGGCAGATTCCAGCCGTGCTGGGAGAACGTGGGACACCCCATTCCCAATTTCTTCTCCTTCTCCTTYGCCCCCTCAGTATTTTTGCTCCCACTCTCATGCATCCCTCCCCAAGCCCTGACCTTCCCAAACTTCTCCCTTCTCTCCTTCTCCTTCCAAAACCCAAAAACCTCAGATGCCCTGAGGCTTCTCCTTGCTGCAGTTTGTGCTTTTCTCTGCCTTCCTCGGCCGTCCTGGTCCTCCAGCTCCTACTCCAGCCCCTCCACGGTGAGTGAGGAGAACAAATCCAGTCCTTCCCTGGCTGGTGCTTGGTTCCCTGCCCTAAACCAGCTCTGTCTGCAGCTCCCCGTTGCCCYGTGGTGTAGCTGGGTTCAATAAACCCTGKCAGGCTCCCAGCACYTCTCACTRGTTTGGGTTTGGTTTTTGTTTTTTGGTTTTTTTCCCATGTTTGTGTCTCATWACAGTGCAAATGAATGACCTTTACCAAGAGAGAAAGCGGACGAGATTTCACCTCGTTATTTTCAGAGAAATGGGTTAGTTAAGAGTCCTCAGAAAGCTGGGCAAAGCTGTGCTGAWAATTCTGTGTTCCAGTCATTTTGGTGGCAGATTTTTGACCTGCTCCTGTCTCACTCGTTGGAGACAAAGCCGAGGAAGCTCAGGGGAAGTTTGTATCCASCAATGTTTGCAGTTTCACTGAAACTTCTGCAATATCTCCAGAGGAATCTGATTTTACTCTGAGAACAATGGGAACAGAGCAGATTGATGCAGACTTCCAGGGCTCTTTGTCAGGGATCTGTTTGACCTGCTCCAGTTCGAGGGTGGAGAGCTTACAGGAATCCTGGAATGGCTTGGGTTGGAAGGGGCAACAAAGATCATCCAATTCCACCCTCCTGACATGGGCAGGGACAGCTTCCCTAGACCAGGCTGCTCCAAACCTCATCCAGCCTGTCCTGGAACCCTCCCAAGGATGGGCTGTCAGCAAGGAATCAAGGCACATAGAAACAGCTCTAATTCCAAGATAGAAAACTGGGATTGTTTTTTTTTTTTTGAGGGAGGGGGGGAAAAACTGAATGAGCCAGAGAGGCTTTGCCTGAAAAAATAGTAAGGTTTCTTGGGGAAAAAACAATTTGCCGGAGAGGAGAGGAGAGGAGAGGAGAGGAGAGGAGAGGAGAGGAGAGGAGAGGAGAGGAGAGGAGAGGGAGAGGAGAGGGAGAGGAGAGAGGAAAATATTTGCTCTAGAAATAGGACAAAAAACCAAGGGTTGCCAGAAGAATAAGCTGGACATTTGAAAGCTCCCACTGACCACAGTGCTCGTGGTCATCCTTGCTGGAGCACAGTGAGCTGCGTTCCAGGAAGGGATGCACAAATTAAGGCGGTCCTAATGAGATTAGCCYAATTCCAGGCCAGCTCCTTACTGCCTGCCTGGGAAACCACAGCACCCAGAAGGATGTCACTGATGCATCTGTTCACCCTAAATTGGAAATTTGTAGCTGCTCACCCTAAACGTTCCTGGTGGTACTTGGGTGGGCAAGACCCCCAGCACAAGCCCTTCACAAACCCTAAGTATCACTGCCTTGCTGAAGCTGCAAGATGCTGAATTCCCCATCTGTAAGCAAAGATAAAATCTCATTTTATTCTCCAAAGAAGGCGGGGAGGGAACACTTTTTTTTGTTGTTGTTTTGTTTTGTTTTTTTGGGGTTTTTTTTTACGATGCTGGCCACAGTCCCGGAGTCGTTCTCTGTCCATGAAGCACCTTGCTGGCTCTGTGGGATGCTGTCAGGATGCAGGGATTTGATAGAGGAGATCCAGTTGCAGAGCTGAGGGATGTAATGAGGCGTGCAAAGCAAGCAGAGTCTCCCTCCTGGCATTTCCAGGGAGCCCCGAGGCGGATGCTGGAGCTGCTTCAGGAACCACAGCCCTTTGTCCTAAACCAAACATCTCTTCTGCTGTGCTGCAGCTGAACCCAAACCYCTGGATTTATTTGGGGTCAGGCGTCCAGAAGCACCTGGAAGCTGTTCAACCACATCTGTTGAGGAGCCATTAGTGGGTTTTGGTAATTTTGTAATTATGGGCAGAAAGTTGAGCTTTAAACAAGTTGTGAGAGCATTCTCCAGAGGTTTCACAGCAGCAACAGAGTCCTGAGTCCAGCTGGGACCCAGGCAGCTCTTCCTTTTGCAGGGAGAACTCCTCTTCTCTTGGGATTGTCCCCGAGGGTGCCAGGAAGGGGCTCGGTGCCTGCCAGGCTGCTGCAGACAGGCAGAACCCCGGTTTTCTGCAGGGAAAATTCTCTGGGGAAAATTCCCCCGGAGCACCGAGGAGCAATTAGCACGTTGTGCTCGCCTGATTGTTTTGGTCTTTTGTGTGGTTTACTGACAACTGGCTGTGCTCGTTAAAGAGAGAACAGACCCTCTGGTTTTGCTGTTGAAGCCCAGAAATCCTGTAGAGACCCTTGGGAATAGGGCCTGACCCTACAGAGGAGGCTGTGTTAACCCTGCTGTGGTTAGGGGTTAGTTGGGACTGAGGGGATGCTGGGGTGAGAGGAGGGAAGGAGAGGGYGGGAAGCACAACCCAGGGATTGCAATTCCTCTTTCCCACAAACACGGGAAGCTGGCTGGGATTGTCCTGGGATTGTCCTGAGACCTCAAAACCCCCAGGCGTGAATCGGGGCTGGTGTGGTTTGGGCACAACGAGAATCTTGTGAAGGGAAGGTCMAGGTGAGACGCTAATGCCCCTTTTTTAAAACATCCCTCATCATCCTCTCCCAACTTTCCKTGCTGGCCTCGCCGTCCACCCTTTGGAGCACGTTTGGAATCTGCCTGGCTGCAGCAGGAGCGGCTGACAGGACAGGGAGCTGCCCTCCCCCCAGACTGAGACTGAGATCTGAGATAAAAGACACAAGTGTGATCCCCCCCACGCCCCCCCATCCCTCCCGGTCACTCACACCTCCCCAGACAGACTCAGCATCACTTATGGAGATAAGCATCCAGCCACAGATCTCCAGATTTCTTTAGGGACCTGCGGGAGGAAAAGGAGGAGAAGTTGGTTTGGGACTCTTGCCTCTGTTGTGTTTTTCCTGAATTGAAGCCTTTGTGACTGAATTTTAATATCAATCTTAGGCTCAGGCTGACAGAACCCACCCTTTGTGGGTGTGAGCCATTCCCCCTTGTCCTGCCCGCTCCAGACCCTTGTCCAAAGTCCCTCTCCAGCTCATTTGGAGCTCTTTGAGGCACTGGAAGGGGCTGTAAGTTCCTCCAGGCTCCATCCCACTGTGCCTTGGTGCTGTCCCAACAGGATTTGAGGACACAAGCGGGTTTGGACCCAGTTTCCAGCTCTCCTGCCCGTTGTGGGCACCCARGCTGCAGGGCTGTCTCACCTTCCCTGCCATGAATTATTCCCCTCAGAGTAACTGAGCCAGCTGGCAGGGACTCTGCTGGACTGCTCCCCAGCTCTGCCCGCAGGGAATTGCTCCTGGAGGGCTCTCAGGGGATGTAGAATGGGCTGTAACCTGAGCTGTTCCCTTTGATTCATCTCCCAGGAGATCTGCTGGCAGCTCCTAACAGCRGCAGAATGAGGTGGTCTAAAAATCAGCATCATTCAGGTTGGAAAAGCACCCTGAGATGGACCCCAGCACCACTGAGCCACCGCTGCCCACGTCCCCAAGTGCCACCAACAGCTCTGTACCCATCTAAAGGTTTAAGTGTTTGGGGCTTTGACAGCAACACCCCACTGATGTGACATTTCTGAATTGTCTCTGTGCTGGAAAACACCCTGGAGAAAAAGGAGCTGCAGGTGGGGTCAGCAGGGCCTTACCCAACGATGTCCACGAACGCCTTCCCCAGGGGCTTCTCCTCRTACTGCACCCCGTGCTTGGCACACAACGACTTCACCAGAGGCTTCACCTTCCAGAAGTTGTGCCGTGGCATTGTTGGGAACAGGCTGGACAGGAGAGAGGGAAGATGGAGCTGAGAAAGCTTGAGAGATGAGCAAGGGATGGGCGTCTCTGTTTGCATCCTCAGGGCTCAGTGTGGTGCCTCCTCCTCCTCCAGCTGCACACACAGAGCAACGAGAGGCACAGGCACAATTTTACACTCCTCTGGCACTGACATCTCTGTGTTTTACACTCCTCTGGCACTGACATCTCTGTGTTTTACACTCCGCTGGCACAGACACATCTGTGTTTTACACTCCTCTGGCACAGACTCATCCATGTTTTACACTCCTCTGCCACAGACACATCCATGTTTTACACTCCTCTGCCACAGACACATCCATGTTTTACACTCCTCTGGCACAGACAGAGTTTTACACTCCTCTGGCACAGACACATCCATGTTTTACACTGCTCTGGCTCAAGGAGGGGGTGAAAACTGATTTTCCTGCCGTCCCTCAAAGCAAAGCTGTGCTCAGGTGACATTCAGGGATGGATGCTGCGAGTGCACTGGGGTGAGGGAGCAGCCTCAAGCAATTATTCCTCTGGGAATAATTGTTTCTTGCTGAAATAAATTCCCAGAGACCTGCTTTTCCACCTCTAGAAGGTAAAGAAGGATCCTGGGGGACCTTGCCCTGTGCTGTTCCATGGAGATTTCCTAAGCTGGCTCCCAAACCAGGCAGCCTCACCCTAAAAGCCGTTCCTTTTACATTTGCTGTTGCCACTAGCAACAGACTGTCCATATGGCCCTGGTTTCCATATTTTTTCTGGAATCCAGTACCCAGCAGCCCACACAGTCCCACACTCTAAAACACCGGAGTGCTTTGGGGGAGGGAACTTTTCCAAAGTGGATGATCAGGATCTGAGTCCACGGCCTTTGTAACCTGTGCATAATGATGACTCCTAATTAAACTCTAAATTAAGGGTGTGAGAGAGAAAAATATCATGGCTGAAGCAGAAGCAGACAGTCATGGAATGGTTGGGGTGGGAAGGGATTTTAAATCCCATCCMGTYCCAGGGMRGGGACATCTCCCACTGTCCCAGGGTGCTCCAAACCCCATCCAACCTGGCCTYRGGCACTTCCAGGGATGAGRACATCCACAAYTTCCAGCCCTGTGTAGTCTGGGACTCCCTTTCCTTGTCACCTCGTGGTTGTCCCCCCAGGGCTGTGACAAGCCAGGGGWCACCACTTGCCCTGTGGGCTCCGTACTCACTGGTGCTCGATYTGGAAGTTGAGGTGCCCGGTGAACCAGTCGTTGAAAAAGGACTGCTCGATGTTGCAGGTCGCTGCCATCTGCMAGGGAAGGAGCGAGATGTCAGCATTAGGGATGGCTCATCCCAAAATCAGGGTGGAATCCCCCWTCCCTGGGTGCTGGGTGCAGCAAGGGGAGCTTTAATCCTCCCTCAGGTAATCAAACTGTCGCTGGCGCTGAAGAGATGTGGCAGCCCAAGCCCAGATCCCTAAATCTCAGCCTCTTCCTTTGGAAATCACAGGGCTGACAGCTGTACCAAGGTGGAAAACAAGAGGAAAAAGCACAGAACAAAGCTTCCCCATCCTCGTGTAGTTACTGCCCAGTTTGCCTTAAGTGYGATATTCTGACAATATTCCTTAGCTATTCTTGCCATTAATGACCATAAAATCAGGTATTTTTTCCTTGAAATCCTTAAAATTCAACCAAATTTTTGATTGGGTTCTTCCCTAAGACATTTCACTTGGATTTGCAGGAGATAGATAGAATTTTCAATACATCAAGGATCTGGTTCTAGAATAAAGAGGAAAGGGAGCACACTCAGTCACTCATCTTCCAAAACAAAAGGACAAAGGCTCCAAAATRAAGAGCCACCACTTTTYCCTCAGCTGTTTCACTGCTGGGATCTACAGGCCTGGCCAAAACACCCAKGAATATATTTTGGATTTGCAGTCACAGCCACCTTCAGCCACCCCCTCTCTCAACTTGCCTCCAGGAGCGAGTAAGGTTTTGATTGTCAAATGAATTGCAGAACTTTGAAATTCCATGTCTTTCCTCAGCATTGCTGGCTCTGGGAAGAACATCTTTATGACAGAAATCATGGACACCCTATCCTAGTACCCAGGGGTGGTGGAACCCATCCATTCTTTGAGTAARTCTCATTTTGGGGTGAAATCAGGGCTGTTTTTCCCCCCTCCCAGTTACCTGGGAGCTCAGCCAGTCTCTGTGCTTCTCAGAATCAATTTCCATTGGAATGTGATTCATCTGGGTGACCCACACAAACCAGTGACTCTCCAGAAACCTGCAAAACCAGGAAAAACCATGACAATTCCTGCCGGAGATGGGGACATCAGGTAACCAGAGTGGGGTTTACAGGGAGCAGCAGAGACTTGGATGGATGTTGATAAGGAATTGTGTGGAATCATCCTTGTTCCAGGCTTCTTTTCTGCAGAAGCAGATGAWCTGATTTCGCAATTTTGGGTTTGGTTGGGTTTTTCTCCTTGTACTTTGAGCTTCGTCCAAAATTTTGGGAATAATGGGCCAATTGTGATAAGTTTTYCAGCTTGATTTCAGACATAGAGTTACTTCCAGAGTGAGCTGGGAGGAGGGTGGGATGAGGCACTCTGGGAGGGTCCAGCCATGACCAAAGTGTGTGAGAAAAGGGAATGAGGACAGGGAGCAGAATCCTGGCTGGACCACGGTGGGACAGGGGGAGATGCAGGAGGAGGAGCTGGCATTGGGAGATGCCGGCAGGGAAATGATGCAGTGGGAGCCACCAGGGCTGAGGCCGGGCTCAAACAGCACCARAGGGATGGGAGAGCAGCAGGGATGGCCCTGATCCCATACCTGACAAAGGTGAGCAGGCACAGGGAGCCCAGCACGCCATAGAACGGGATGTAGGTGATGAAGTAGCGCAGGTAGTAGCTGATGGCCCAGGCCAGGTCCTGGGGGTGGACAGAGAACACCAAGGGTCACTTTGCCCACACTTTGTGTCCTCACCAGGGACAATGGGAGCTCTGGGTCATTCCCTGCTGCCCGTGAGGAGGGAGGGGATGCTTCACTCACCGCCCAGAACCTGCGCCTGATCATGGTCGAGATGATTTGGATTTGGAAATACACGGGGATGAGCAGAGGCGGGAAGACTGCAAGGCAAAGGGAAATGGTTTGGCCATCAGAGGGGTGGGACACGAGGGGGCTGCTTCCATGGAACCGGGGATTTGTCCATGAAGCCTCTCACGTGGAGCTTGATCCCAATCTCAGCTGTTCCCTTTGCTCTATAGAGGAATGCTCCGGGTGCTTGGATATCCCTGAGCGGATTTTGGGTGGGATGAGCTGGGATTTGAGGAGTTGCTCTGCTCACACGGTGAGGGCTGGAAAGGACAAGTGGCACTGCAGGGAAAGGGAAGGGAGGAGGGTGGATACTCACTGAGGAAGAAGTACTCGTGCTGGTGGTTGTAAGGCAGGTACTTCAGCTTCTTCTTGCCGTACTGCAGGGCACAAGGAGACAGCTCAGCCCGGGGTTGGGACACTCCCAGGTAAAAGCAGATTCTCTGCAATAGTTCTTGATTTATGGACCGGGGAGTTTTGACTGAAATCCCACCAGCAGATGAGAAGTGGTTGGGTGTGATTAAATGTCCTGACTTTGGCACTGTGTTAGGTGTAAATTCATTTTTTTTAAGATCATTTCTACTTCCTTGATGGAATTTTGATGCACTTCACCTTCTGCCATCCCTGTGTCTGTGCTAAAAGCTGCCAGCACCTCCATCTTTACTAATATGAATGTGACAGGCACAAAATCTGATTTTTTTGGAAGAGAAGGATTGTAGCACCAATAAATCAGGAACATCATTCTCTCTGGGCTGAGCTCTGAAAGGTTTTATGCTTGGCATCATCTGGAACAGGATTATATACCAGTGTGAAAATATTGGGATAGACCATGCTGGCCTAACATCCCAGGTATTTTGAGGAGAAAATCCAGTGCTCCTTGCTACCACAGATGTTTAGGTTTTCCTTTCACGCAGTAGAACCATGGTCTGCTTTCTCAATAATCTAAAATCTGGCTGAGAAGCCATTTTTAATGTGGTGTTTCCCTGTGTTGTCTTTGTTGCTTGTCCACTTTCTTGGGGTTTTGTTTATAAAACTAGAAACCCTTGTTCCATTGAGACAAGCACCACGATTTAAGTGCTTTGGGTAGATTTTTATAAAGCAGGCAGTAAAYATTTTGGCTCTGGAGGGGCAGATTGAGTTAAAATTAAAATCACTTGATGCTGGAAGWTATTTGCTATGGAAATGGAAGGCCAGTTCTGAAACGCTGCTGCTGGAATACTGAGGAACACCACAACTCCCCCTCATGCTGACATTCCAAGCAGGATGAAGTGGCCTTTCGTGGCTTCCTGCTTTCCCTCCAACCCCATCTGCGTTATTTCTCCCGAGTTACCCCAGAACACTTTCCTGCGGTCAGCACAGGAAATGGATTGGGAATTAACAGCCAACGCTGCTCCTCAGCCCAAGGGCTGGCTCCAAACTCCTGTCCAACAGCACAGCCAGACGAAATCCCGGGATTAAGCGTTTCCTCTCTAGCATTCCTGGAAGTCCTGCCTGCGTAAGTCATGTCTAACAATGGGAGCCAACTCCTGRATTTGCGCAACCATCTCTCTCTCGGACGGCAGCTTCCCACATTTTTTCCCCCATTTTCCCGTACCTCGACGGGCTGCGTGTCTCCCAGGACAAAAATGTGCAGCATGTTCACATCRGGGTCCTTCTTGAAGATGTTGGGCTTGGCGTGGTGCTGGAAGTGGCGGTGGTTCCACCAGTTGGCAGAGGCACCCTGGGTGAGGAAAACAYRGAKTTTTCAGCCCTGGGGAGCTGCTCCRGAGCTGGGATTACCCGRTGGATTGTGAGTATCAAAGCAGTGCGAGCGGGATTGCGGCCAGAGTGGGGTTTGCTTTRGAAGGAGCAGCGAGCAGGGAGTGGTGGAGTTGGTTGCTATGAGGCTGCTGGTTCCAGAGGGATCCCCAAGGATCATCCGAATGCAGAGAACACGGAATAAACACAWTCAGAGCGGGTTATGGTCACTGTGTCTTTCCATGGAAAACCCTGGAGTGGTTTGGGTCAGAAGGACCTTGAAGCTCATCCAGTTCCAACTCCCTGCCACGGGACCCCTCCCACTATCCCAGGAGGCTCCATGGACAATGGTCAGCAACTTTTTTTGTGCCTCTGCTYGCTTTGGGGAGGTTGAGAGCTGCCCTTTCCTACTCAGCCACAGCCAAAGTGACGCATTCCCAGGATTGCCCGGCTCTGTAATTCCCTTTACCTTCAGGTGCCCGATGACAAACTTGTGGACGATGTGGTTCCAGGAGGAYTTCTTGAAGACAGAGAGGTGTCCAAAATCATGCTGCAGCCACCCTGCCTGGGCCTGGGATGAGGGGAAATCAAATGGTTAGCAAGCTGTTTGGAATCAGAGCTAAGCAGGAGGAAATGGAGATGGAA
>NW_026623542.1:829538-832197 GCF_030028575.1 Malurus melanocephalus
GGAGATGGAAATGGAAGGAAATGGAGATGGAAGGAAATGGAGATGGAAGGAAAAGGAGATGGAAGGAAAAGGAGATGGAAGGAAATGGAGATGGAAGGAAATGGAGATGGAGATGGAAATGGAGATGGAAGGAAATGGAGATGGAAGGAAACAGAGACAGAAGGCACACTGGGAGTGTGAGGCAGAGAGGGAATTAAGGAGGTGAAGGTCTCTGGTTTTCACCTGGGAAGTTGTGAGGATGCAGGCGAGGATGAGKGTGGCGATCCAGCCGGTCCCAAAGTAGGAGACCATGAGCCAAGCCAGCACCTCCATGGCGATGATGTGGCCCAGGTAAAGGGAGAAGAACAAAGGGCTGGCTCGGAACAGGTTCATGTCCTCCGCCGCCTTCCTTAGGCTCCGGAAATCCTCCACCAGCTGGGACTGCAGCGGGACAGGCAAGAGCAGGGTGAGGCTTGGCAGAGAGCCCCAGTGACTTGTGGGCAGAGGGAGGGTGAGCTCCACGCTGAGGACCCTTATTCCAGCTCCACATTCCAGCTTTTTGCCCTGTGTTCCTAAGGATAAACATCCTGGCYGCTCTGAGCCCAGGACCTGGAGCCAGGAGAGCAATCCAAGCTCTGCTGGGTGTCCCACCCCCGATGGCTCCTGTTTAAACGAGCTTCCAAGCACCAAGGAGAAGCTGAAGCAGAGGGAATTCATTCAGCACCCGATCCCAGAGCTCTGATAACGAGCAGCCAGCGTGCTCCACCCGATCCGGGCCAGCTCCCGTGCAGCCATCCATGAGGAGCGCTCCCGGGTCACCGGGGCCAGCGCTGTCCCCTCCATTGTCAGTGACACAGATCTCTCACAATCATGGCTGGCCACACACAACGGGGCACGATTGGGTTTCCTGCCCAGGGCCAGCTGTGCCAYGCTCTGGGCCTGAATTATGGATGAGCAGGGATACAGAGCTGCCCGAGGATGGGGAAAGGCTGAGCTGCTGTCCCTGAGACAGCCACCAAAGTGA
Source organism: Malurus melanocephalus (assembly GCF_030028575.1). Taxonomy (NCBI): domain Eukaryota; kingdom Metazoa; phylum Chordata; class Aves; order Passeriformes; family Maluridae; genus Malurus; species Malurus melanocephalus. Next base: position 830,542 of record NW_026623542.1, read on the forward strand.
GACATCTGGGGACTTTGCTGGCAGCAGGAGGAACCCCMGAGCTGGGGCACATTCCCAGCCCAYACATCTCCGTTCCCATCTCCCTTTAGGGTGGGATCAGTCCAGCCTGGCTGCCAGCAATGGGCTYTGTGGGAAAGGTTTGTACAGCCAGAAGAGTCACCCCCTTTGAACACACATTTGAACCCCTGACTGGATGCAAACACTGCCACGTGGAGGTGTTCAGACACTGAGAACTTCTCTCCCTCTCTGGAGAACATCCTGAGAGGGAAAGAATGGTGGGAACAGCCAACCTGAGCCCCAGCTGAGGGGCAAATACTCACGTTTTTGTCTCGGTCCTGGCTGGGCTCCCCYGGAGCGAGTTCTCCGATGAGCAACGGCTTGAGGAACTTCTGCACCAAGGTGGGGTTGATGTGGAAAGCCTGGAATGCATCCTGGAGAGGAAACAGGAGGAACTGTGTGAGATTTGGGAGTAAGGTGTGCTTCCTGTTCACTGTGCCCTTCTCATCCACCTCCAGCAGCCGTGGAAGAGGGGGGCCAGGTGACCTCCAGCTCATGAATTCCACTAAAGATTGATAAATTTGCTGCCYTGGGAACGGTGAGACCTGGGATGGCATCCAGCCATATGGTGAAAGGCACCTCAAGAAGTTCTTTCTAAGCAACTAAATACTTAAATCCTGTTAATTCCCTTGGAAGGTAGGCAGAGGGGAWTTTGTGCAAATCCCTGCTAGGATATAAATACCCTTGGAAAGTCTGCTCCTGGAGGCAAGTCAAGGGAGGGGGTGACTGTGGTGACTGAAGCTGGATGTGAGTGCAAACACAGAAAAATATTCCTGGGTGTTTTGGATCCCAGCAGTGAAACAGCTGAGGGAAAAGTGGTGGCTCTTCAGAAGAAATAATGCCTTGTTTGTGGAGTCATTTCAATCCTGCCATTCATGAGTTTATCTGTCTCTTCTTTTTCTCTATTCCTTTTCCTTTTCCACGTATTTTTTGCCTGCCTGATGCTCTTCACACGACACAATTGGAATTTTAAGCCCAAGGATGGCAGCAGGGACAGAAAACTGATGCAGATCAGAAAACCTCACCCTGTCCTTGCCCTTTCCTGGCTGCACAGAACTGGGGAAAGCTCTTGAAATTCACCTGGGAGAACTGGAAAGATTGGTTCCATGAAGTGCTTAGAGAGGATGGGAAAACAAAAAGAGTTAAGAGCAGGAGTCAGGAATGCCACGGTGCTGCCTTTCCACCTTTGYCCCGTTGCCCAACAATCGTAGGGACCAAGTGACACCTCCTGGCTCTGAAGTGTTCCCCGGGTCCAGCTGACCCTCCTGGGAGCTGCCCTCCATCAAAATTCCGGGGTCCCAAATTGCCAGGCAACGAGCTCGGGCCCAAAGTCCACCAAAATCGATAGGAATYCACCAAAATCAATAGGAATCCACCAAAATCAATAGGAACTTGGACCCCTGACTGTGTCACCGAAACGGTGACTCTGGCTCCTGGTGTCCTTCTCTGACACAGTCTGCAGAAGATGTGAAAGAGGAAGGAAAAGCAGAATGACAGGGGAAGTGAATAGCTGGCTGCTCCTACTACAAGGCTGTGCAATTTTGGGGGGGAAAAAAAGAGGAAGAAAGGCAAAGAGGGAGAGGATGACATGCAAGAAGC
>NW_026623542.1:832748-833820 GCF_030028575.1 Malurus melanocephalus
CAAAGTGTCCCTGCCTTGGTGTTCCGTGCGTGGGGTGGGGACCTGAACAGGTTGTGCCACACTCGTGTGTTGTGTTAGAGAAATCACAGGGCCGTGGAATGGTYTGGGTTGGAAGGGATTTTAAAAACCATCTCATCCCACTGAGATGGCTGTTCCCGTGGGCAGGGACACCTTTACTCCAAACCCCAATGTCCAGCCTGGCCTTGGRCACTGCCAGGGATCCAGGGGCAGCCACAGCTTCTCTGGGCACCCYGTGCCAGGGYTGCCCACCCTCCCAGGGAAGCATTTCTTCCYAAAATCAAATCTAAACCCACACAGGGTCACAGTCAAGCCTTTCTCCCCTTCAGTGAGAGAGGATTTTTTGGCTGTGAGTGGTTGCTCACCACAGGGAAGCTGGAAACCCGGTGCCAATCCTGGTTTAGCACCGATTTAACAATTTCAGAGCATTTTTTAAGGCCATGCCTCCATGGAGTGTGGGATGCAGTGTAGGGTGGGGAACCAGCAATCCTGGAATCACCAACCTGTGCTTCAGCCTCCCTTCCGAGGATTCCAGACAACTGCAGTAGCAGATGCTTTTTGGTTGCTAATGGAGATACTGGAGTTAAATTCATGGGGACAGGAGTCCAACTCCTCCTGTTTTAAGCRGCTGAAAGCAAAACCTGGCTCGTCTTTTTGAGGGAGAAAAGCTATTCATTCAGAGGATTTACCAAAAAAGGGCCAAAATGCACGTCAGTGCTTCAAGGAAAATCATGGAAAATAACCATGGGATGCAGGGAAATGGGGGCTGATGGAAAGGGAAGGTTCTGCCAAATAATTTTGTCGCGCAAAATTATTATCACACAGGGCCTCCTCCTTGCTAAGGTGTCAGGAGCTGTGGGAGACCAACACTTCCTGCTCCTGCTTGGGCTCTGCACGCTTTTGGAAGAGCTCTGAGGCAGCCTGGATTTTATTAACACACCCTGAGGACAGAACACGCTCTCTGGATGCACTTCTGAGGAAGGTGGTTTTGAGGGAAACTCCAGACAACAAACAATTTATTTCTAATTTGTTCCTTTTTCAACGCTTTTTTTTT